>NC_056736.1:558396670-558454310 GCF_019279795.1 Protopterus annectens
GAAGATTTGATTACTTTGATTAGGGGTTCTATGCCCCCACCTGATAAGAGACCTAGGATGGAGCCTGAGCTGGGGGGTTTTGAGCAGGCTTCAGATGTTTCAGAGTCTTCGGCTGAAGACTTGCAGGAGTACTCTCCTTATTCTGATTCTGATGTGGATGATTCTACTCCTTCTGCTTCTCCTCCTGAGGATTTTTCTTTTTCAGAAACTCTTCATTCCATGAGGGAGCATTTTAAGTGGGAAGGTCAAGACTTCTCCGATTCCATGAAAAGGCTTAGGGAATTTTTGTATTTGCCCCAGCATAGGCCTTTGGCTATACCTCCTGTTTTGGATGTAGTGGAAGTTGTTTTTTCAGAGGCTTCTCTTAATCCTGATTCTTTGCCTCCTGCTCCTGTTAAGCCGGATAGGTATTACAGGGTGCCTGAAGCTCATAAGTATCTTTTTAAGAGTCCTAGGGCGGACCCAGAAACTGTTAGCCAGGGGCCTAAAGGTGTTAAGGCTTCTGTTGTAAAGAATCCGGTTCCTGCAGACAAAGAGGCTAGGGCCTTGGATAGATGGGGAAAGAAAGTTTATACTTCTTCCACTCTTGCTATGAGGGCTTTGAATTGCCAGTTTCACATGTTGAAATACCAAAACTATCTCCTTTCACAATTGAAGTCTAAGGTTGATGCTCTGGCAGTAGGTATTGATTGTAAAGAGTTGCAAGATTTAGTACATGTTTCTGAACAGGTGGGTAAGCATTCTTTGCAATGTGGTTTTGATGCTGTACAGGCCTCGTCTAGGGTGGCTGCCACTGGGTCAGTTCTTCGCAGGCACGCCTGGCTAAGGGATCAAAATTTGTCTGAACATGTTAAAACAAGGATTTTAGATGCTCCTTTACAATCTGACGTGTTGTTTGGTCCTCCTGTTGAGGCAGTTTTAAAGAAAATGGAAGACAAGGCTAAGTCTATGCAGACTGTTAAAGATTTTTTGCAGGTCCAGCCTCCAAAGTTTAGTAGAAATTGGCCTACTAAGGGGTGGACGTATCCTTCTTATGATTCCCAGTCTAGGGGTAGATCTAGACGTGGTAGGGGCAGAGCTCAAGGCTCTTTCAGGCCTAGAACAGGGAGTTCTCCTGCACAGTCTTCGGGTGAGGGCAGGGGTCAGTCCTTTCGTAAACAGACCCAATGACCTACCTTTTCAGCTGCCAGAGCCTTCTCGTCTGGCAGCACCCTTGGGAGGAAGGTTGGCACTTTTCAAAGAAAATTGGAGTTTAATTACCCAAGACAGATGGGTATTGGATATCATACACCACGGTTACAGGTTTTATTTCCATACCTTGCCTCCTTTCAAAGGCATGCCAGACGTTCCTCCTCAACAAAGAATAGAGGCTCACAAGCAAGTTTCTCTGTTACTCCAAATAGGGGCCATACAGCCGGTTCCTATGCCAGAAGTGGGCCTAGGATTTTATTCTCGCCTGTTCCTAGTACCAAAGAAGGGGAACACGTGGAGACCAATTTTGGATTTATCTACCCTCAACACTTACCTGGACATTCCCAAGTTCAAAATGTTGACGTTACAGCAGCTTTTACCTCTGCTAGGAAAAGATCATTGGATGGTAACTTTGGATCTCAAGGAGGCTTACCTTCATGTTCCTATCAGACTAAGTTGCAGGAAGTATCTGCGTTTTCGAGCTGGGACTTCTCACTATCAGTTCTCTGCATTGCCCTTTGGCTTATCTACTGCGCCCAGAGTGTTCACGAAAGTTCTGGCTCCAGTGATAGCTTTCTTCAGGCTAAAAGGAATACAGATCTATCCTTATTTGGACGACTGCCTGATTCTGGCTCAAGGAAGGGAAGAGCTTCTTCATCATTTGGAATATGTGATAGCAGTGCTAAGATGCCTGGGGTATTCTGTGAACGAAATAAAGTCCAGTCTAGTACCCTCTCAGGACATGTGCTTTCTGGGTGTGAGACTGAATACAGCATCCCAGATGGCCTTTTTAACCCCGGACAAACAAAAGAGTCTATCCCTTTACTTCCATCAGCTATCTCATCAGTCCGGGCTGACTGCAAGGACAGTCCTTCAAGCCTTAGGGTTCATGGCATCTTGTATTCTGGTGCTTCCCAATGCCAAACTGCATATGAGGAAGCTGCAATGGTATCTCAAAATGTATGGACACAGCACTGCCAGGATCTAGACACTGTCATTCAAATAATACCTTGCATTCAAAAGGAATTTTTGTGGTGGGCTCAGGAATGTCACCTAAACAAGGGACTCTCTGTGACCCGGCCAGAGGCGAGTCAGATTTTAACGACAGATGCCTCAGACAAAGCTTGGGGAGCTCATCTAAATGGAAAGTGGATACAAGACAAGTGGCCTGCCAGACTACAACATCTACATATCAACCTGAAGGAGATGTTAGCAGTCCAGTTTGCATTAATAGCTTTCAAGGATTTACTTCTTCCAGGGCAGGTGTTGATTCTAACAGACAACACAACTGTCATGTGGTACATCAACAAGCAAGGGGAACGATTCTTATCCTCTATGCAGGCAAGCAATGATTTTGTGGGAGACTGCTCTCAGTTTACAGCTCAATCTTCAGGCAAGGTTTCTGCCAGGAGCACAGAACTCCTTAGCAGATGTGTTGAGCAGACAATTATGGATCCCCACGAGTGGAAATTGGATCCTCATGTATTTCAGAAATTGACAGTGTCATGGGGAACTCCAGACATAGATCTGTTCGCTTCTCCACTAAACCATCAGCTGCCAAAGTTTTGCACAAAAGGTTTCATCCCACAGCTTGGAAAGTGGACGCTCTTTCTTTCAATTGGAGCAATCTTCATGTGTATGCCTTTCCTCCTCTGCCTCTCCTCCCAAAGGTACTTCTAAAGGTCAGACAGGACAAGCCAAGGATGATTTTAATAGCTCCAGATTGGCCTCGACAGCACTGGTACCCATTACTGAGAAGTCTGGTACGGAAGCCTCCATGGCCTTTGCCTTCGATTCCACACCTGTTGTCACAGGAGGACAGCCATTTGCTGAATGTCAAACTTCACTCTCTTCACCTAACGGCTGGCATATTCTGTTTTGAACCATAGAGGGTCTCAACTTCCACAACAAGTTTTGAATGTGATTTTGGAAGCTAGAAGGCCTAGTACAAGGAAAGTGTACGCAGATAAATGGAAGAGATTTTTATTTTGGAGTGCAGCAAAAGATTTTGATGTTTCTGAGCCTAATTTGAGTGTGGCTCTTCAATATCTTACTGAGTTACTGGACACAGGTTTGTCTTTCTCTTCTATTAAGGTTCATGCTGCAGCAATTTCGGCTCACTATGATTGTGTCCCACCATTGTTTTCTCATCCTTTGTTCAAGCAATTTCTTAGAGGGGCAAAGAATATAAGACCCCCACGAAGAGCTCCTACTCCTGCTTGGGATCTCAATTTTGTGTTGGAGAAACTCACTCTACAACCTTTTGAGCCTGCAGCTACTTCTGAGTTGAAATATTTATCATGGAAGACTGCTTTTTTGTTGGCAATTACCTCTGCAAGAAGGGTTTCTGAATTGCAGGCCCTTATGGCAGTTGAGCCTTTCTTGATTTTCCATAAGGATAGGGTATCATTACGTACTAATCCTTCCTTTATGCCTAAGGTGGTTTCTAGTGTGGCTTTAAACCAAACTATTCATTTGCCTACTTTTTATGCAAATCCCCAAAATAAAGGGGAAAAGATTTTGCACACTTTAGATGTACACAGGCAGTTGCGTTATTATTTGGACAGAACTAAAGGGTTCAGGCAGTCTCAGCAGTTGTTTGTTTCTTTTGCTTTGAGTTCTCAGGGCAAGCCTGTGTCAAAACAAACTATTTCTAAGTGGATTGGGTTTTGCATTGCTTTCTGTTATTCCCATCATGGCAAGGAGATTCCAGCTGGGATTAGGCCTCATTCCACTAGGGCTACTGCCACATCAACAGCTTTTTTGAGGGAGTGGCAACCAAGGATATTTTGGAGGCAGCTACTTGGAGTTCAGTGCATACTTTCTCTAGGCATTATCACCTGCCACTTTACTCTAAATCCAGGGCTGGTTTTGCCACTGCTGTTTTGCAGGGCATTTTGGCAGCTCCTGCTTCCTTGTAGTTAGCCATCCTCCCTTACCTCTGCTTTGGGATTCTACCCAAGTGTAAGGACTGCAGCAATGTGAGATGAAGAACATAGTACAGTTTTGTACCTACCATAAATGTAGATGTTCGAAGATCCACATTGCTGCAGTCCAATACCTCCCTCCTTCCCCTCTGTAGTTAGAGGCGGTTGTGTGGGTTGGGTTGTACTTATTGTGTATATTGTATATATTGTACATATAGTTAGTGCAAGGGTGGTTGGTTGGTTGGTTGTTTGCTGTCTTTTGGTTTTGACCTTTATTTTTAGGGTCTTCTGACATCTGGGGCAAGAAAAGACTGAGGATATGACGTCGGTCATGCGCATTTGTACCCTGACGTCCTGATGTCAGTCAAATGCGCCTTGACCGACGTCAGCCTTATACTTTGATATTCGGGCCGACCGAGGACAGCGGACTACCCAAGTGTAAGGACTGCAGCAATGTGGATCTTCGAACATCTACATTTATGGTAGGTACAAAACTGTACTTTTCTGCTTGTTCTATGTATTGGTACCTTGACTGTGTAGCTGAAATACCCCTTCAAATTGGGTAATCCCAACCCACCTTGTTCAATTGGAAGAATCAGCTTATCCCACTTGACTCCTGCCATCATCTCCTCCCAGGTAAAATCCTTCAGCTCTTTATTAATTGCTATCCACAACTTCTCTGATTGATAAAAATATGCCTGACCTGTGTATAAAATAAAAGGGACTAAAACATTTTAATTGCTTATATTTTGTTATCCATATCCATATAACAGAGCTTCCAATTTCTCAGTTTTTGTATTATCTTTTGTTTAGTCTTTACCCACATATCCTTAGCTGCCACACCAGAATCCTTTTTAAACCATAATCCTAAGTACTTCATTTTATCATATCCCTATAAATATGGACATTGCTGAACAAGTTTGTGTGTGGTTACATAATTCACAGTTATTGCCTTTGTTTTAGCTTCAATGATTTTGTATTTCAAAATGTTCCACAACACTGTAATGTTTTATTAGGTATAAAATTATATCATCTGCAAATAGAGCCAGCTTTTCTTGACTGCCATACTAATTATATCCTTGAATTTATGAGTCTCTTATTTTCTTTGTCAATGGCTCTAAATATAGTGCAAATAACAAAGGAAAAAGAGGACACTTCTGCCTGGTTCCTCTGCTCAAACAGAAATGATCAGAGAGGAACACACTCACTTTAATATTCAACTCTGGTCCCTCAAATATCCTTCTAATCAACCCTATAATTTTATCAGGGAATGCAAATTCTTCCATTGCCCTGCTCATAAACTCCTAGCGTACACTGTCAAATGCTTTCTCTGAATTAAGATTCACCAACAAGTCCCAAGACAGGAAAAATTCCCTGATTAGCCTCACCAAAATGTTGAGATCCCTCATCAAAACCTCCAAAGCCAGCTATGAAGGCAGAATTGCAGCAGACACTAAAAACAACCACAAAGCCTTCTTTAGTTATATCAAGAATCTCCATGGCAATACCCAGATTTGCTCTGAGTTACTGCACAATGGTACCTCCTATACTGAGCCAACAGATATTGCCAACATACTGGCCAACAGATTCAGTGCCAACTTTACCCCCCCAAAGGACCAATCACAATACCGGAGGAATGCCAGGCACCCAGCATTACTGCAGCACAGGTTAAAGCTGCATTGTTCCAGACCAAGAATACAGCTTCCATGGGACCTGACAATGTTCCTGGCTGTGTTCTACATGAATTACATAATGAACTGGCACCACATCTGTGTGCTCTGTTCACTCACAGCCTCACTTCAGGCTTTGTCACTACCGAATGGCACACAGTTACAGTCACCCCTCTTCATAAAGGAGGAGCGACTGCAGACCCTGGAAATTATTGCCCCATTAGCCTGATGAGTCAGATATGTAAAGCTATGGAGTGCATCATCATGGACCTAATTAACAAGGATATATGGAATCTCCAAACTCTAGATCCAATGCAATTTAGTTTTGTGAAAGGTAGATCATGCCTGCTCAACCTGGTTGACTTTTTTGACTCAGTCACCAGAGTGGTGAATGAAAGTAAGGCAGTTCATACAGCCTACCTCTATCTGGCCAAGGCCTTTGATACCATTCCTCCCTCAGGAATTATTGATAAACTCACCAAACTAGGCATCAATCCCTATATCATTAGATGGGTTGCAAATTGGCTCACAGATAGAACACACAGTGTGAAAATAGCAGACTCCAAGTCAGACTGCCGATCAATCATGAGTGGAGTCCCACAGGGATCGGTCCTGGGTCCTCTCCTGTTTGGCATTTACTTCTCAGACATCCATGCCAACACAGAGGGAATCTGGCTGACCAAATTCGCAGATGACTGCAAGCTGGGAGAAATTATTAACTCCGCAAGTGATGCAGACATCCTACAGAAAGGCCTCACTTAGACCAATGACTGGTGTTGAAACCATGGCCTTAAGCTTAATGCCAAAAAATGTGTCATCATCCCCTTTGGGAAAAACTCAGTTCCCACTAATTACCACATCGATGGGAGCCCACTAAACACTGAAGGTGTTATAAGTGATCTAGGGACAAAGGTTGACAGCAACCTCTCCTTCAACCACCACATTGCCACTGTGGTCAGAAAGTCCTTCTATGTGGCACATCTCATTACCAAGGATTTTGCATCCAGTAAGAAAGAGGTCATCATTTCTCTCTACTCTTCCCTTATTAGACCAATCAGAGTATAATGCCCCATTTGGCATGGACCTCATTAGACACCTGCAATAGCTGGAGAGGCCACAAAAGTACCTCACAAAGAGGATCATAGGCCTTAAACACATGTGCTACATGGACAGACTCAAAAAATTCCAGCTATTCTCTGTCTCATATTATCTATTAAGAGGCTATCTCTGCTTGACTTACAAAGCCATGTCTGACCCAGCTCTCTTAGAAATACTACATCTAAAGAAATCCCAATCCCTCTGCACCACACGCTCAAGACCTTAACCTCATTACCACAATCAACAGAATATGCTGGAGGGACAGGTTCATAACCCAGAGACTGCCCGTGCTCTGGAATAGACTTCCCATACATGTCAAGCAGAGCACCTCAATGGCCCACTTCAAGAGAAATCCTGATGAGTGGATGGGAAATAGAAAGTTCAACCTGGGGATCACTGTAGTGGCTCTACTTGATAGAGGCACTGGGAACTAACAATGGGTGGCACAGTGCCAGGGCACTTCTATGAGCTAGGCTTGTAAAGGCCCCAGGGCTATACGCCTAGTGCACACCTATGAAAAACAGTGGTATTGTCTTACATTCAGCTTCCCTCTGGATTATAACTGTTCTGTTAATGTCAAATGTTTGCCTCCCCTCCCCAAAACCACATTGATACATGTCTGTCAATTTTAGCATCACCTTTGCCATTCTTTTAGCCATTATAGACATAAGCATTTTATAATAATGGTTTAGGATTAAAATGGGTCTGTATGAAACTGGGTCTGATGGGTCTTTACCCTCTTTAGGTATCATAGCCACTACTGCTTTCTTCCAGGAAGCTGGTACATCTCCTCCTCTTAAAATACTGTTAAACCAAACTTTGTATATCTTTATCAGTTTTTTTCCCTCCTAACTTCCAAACTTCCACAGGAATACCATCTGTGTTTGGGGACTTCCCTGTTGATTGGTTATACATCACTATTTTTATCTCATCTCCCCTTATCCTATTAGTAACTGAGCCTCATCTAACTCTAACCTTGGCATATTTAAATTTTCCATAAACATTTCCATTTCTTGATCTCCATATTTCTCTGCTTTATACATACTTTCATAAAATTTCTGAAATATTTCTTGTACCTCTACAGGAGCTCTTGTTATCGGCTCCCAGGCTGCCTAAGCTTGGTGACAACCCTTACTAGCTTCTGTTACCCGAGTCATAGTATTAAAAGTTTTTGTGCACTGGCATTATTATCAAAAAACAGTTGCTTAACAGCAATCTTTCTAAACTCATCCATATTATTGAAGTAATCATTTATTTTCTGCTTAGCACTCTGCAGTTGCTGCTCTTCTTGTTATGTGAGATTCCCCCGATTTTGCAATATTTTAACATTTTTCAGTCCCTCTAAATTATTCTTGTTGCTTCTTAACCATATCTCCCTTTCTTTTATTTCCACCCTATTTTTAAACTCCACTTTAATTTATCCCACTCCCTAGCTATATTTTCAGAAATTTCTTTATTCTCTAATTGCTCCTGAATAATTTCCACTACCCATTCCTTAAATTTCTCTCTTTTTAACAGATAAGTGGGAAAGCACCAATGTCTCATTTTTATTTCATTACCCTGCATTTTTATTTTAAGTATTTGCGTGTGATCTAAAATACTTATTGGATATGCCACAAATTCTACATTCCACAAAAATATTTGCAATTAAATGCACATGTTTTTGTGGAATGTAAATTCTGTGTAGCCTAGCCGAGGTTTTGTATCTTGGAGAATAATATGTAACTTCACTCTGAACTCCTACTACCGAATTCACATCTTCCATGCTAAATATTTCCATAAATGTCTTCAAAAACCTACCCTCCTTTATTATATTTTCCTTTCTGGGCCCCACAGACACGTTTTCCCTACTGCAAATCAAATTCCAATCCCCAACTATAAGTAATATTCCCTGCTGAAAGCTGATTATTTCTCCCATATTTTTTTTCCCATTATACCAGTTTTAGGTGGGGTGTAAATACTTACCAATGTAATCTTCCACCCTTGCCAATAGCCCCTTAGTACTACATATCTACCATTATTATCTTTTTTATCCTCTTCTATCACTATTTGAGCTCCTCCTGTAATTAATGTAAGTACTCTTCTTTTCCTTTGTGCCAGGCATCCCACTGAATAACCATTCTCAATACCTTTCTTTATCAAATTCACATATTCAGTTCTTTCCAGATATGTACTCTGTAGCATGGCTATTTGTACTTTACATTTTAATATAGCTCACAAGTATTTCTTTTTTGTATATATCTAAGATAACCATTAACATTTAAAGATAATATCAAAAGACTCATTATGTTAAAGAGTTATTATTCCCACCTTTTATATGTAGCAATTTTTTGTTAAGTATCTAGTTCCAGCTTTTGTGTTACATGCACACATTAATGTTTGGCAGGTTGACCTATTATAGTTGTTTGTTGGCATATCCATTTGAGCATGTGCCACATCTGACAAAACATTTTGTTTTATTGAAAGCCCTAAAAAAAAAAAAAAAAAAATACATCCCCAATATGCCCCCAAAGCCTATTAACTTAATATTAAGTCACAAAACTATGTCCATCTTCAAATACTGAAGTGTTACCTTCCTAATAGGAACAATTGCCCCAAACTGACAGCCACACTCATAGTCTAGGATTAACCTAAAAGGAAGGTTATCCATGCTAAGATGCATGGTACAGCCTGTGCTTCTACTAAATTATGTCTGGTTTTGTCTTATTTTTATTGCTCTCCCTGAATGAGAAAATGCTTGAATGCTTTTAGAAAACATTATCTCTTAGCCATTGAAAGAAAGCCATTAAAAAAATATGTATTCTGTTTTATTGCTCTTTATCAGATTGACTACATGGAGACATGATAACTAGATATAGGGTGGCTTCTACAAGAATGCATTTATTTATTTATTTGCTAGAGGAGAGCTTTGTTATATTCAATGGTGTTTTCTATTTATTTGCTTTCTCTTACAACTTGTTACTAGATAAAGCCAAGAGCCTTAATCTAGAAATTCCCCTATGCAAAAATGAAAAAAGCACATTATTTTTTCTTGTATCATACTCTTTTGAACAGACTTTTTTTTTTGTTACATTGCATTGCCTACATTTCTTAAAACTCAACAAGAAGAAAGAGAAAAGAAGGAAAAAAACAAGAGCAACTGTTTACTTTAGTATCCCCATTATGCTTGAAAACAACTGAGAAAACCTTACTTTATAGCACACAGATATCCTTCACTATACAAATATTACTGTTAAGAACAAAAGTTTGTTTTACTTACAGTTAACTCTTTCCTTCCTCTTCCCCTCTCCTAAGTGTTCCTCCAAACATTAATGACATGAAGTAGGGCATATGTTTTAGAGTCCCATACAAAGTCAAAAATGTCCAAAATTTCATAAATATAAGTAATGTTTTACAATCCCACATTAATTTGTCAATTTCTGAGTTGCCGGTTGTATTCCTGTTTATGTCAAAATAAAACAAAATATAGAGCCATACAGCACAGGGCACAAATTTTATTAATATAGAGACTAAGTGCTTTCACTATATTAGACCATAATATAGCAAAAGCGCTTACTCTGTATATTAATAAAATTTGTGTCCTGTGCTGTACAGCTCAGCATTTTGTTTTATTTTGACATTTTGATTTTTATTGATATCAAGCCTTTGTCCACATACTCTGCTTTGTTTCTTCTTGTATTCCTGTTTATCTCCACCTCCAAATCCAGTCTTTGCTTCCTTTCCAATGTACTCTCGGTTCTTCTAGTCAGCTCTTGTGCTTTCTTCTCTCTCTCAAGCATTTTCCATTGAAACACTCAAAAAGGTTTTACTGGCTGAGTCTCTGTGTGTTCTTTATTACCAGAAGAACAGGAAACAGAATCACCTTCTGTTTCACAGCAAGCTTTTTGTTGGACAAACTTTTGTATTTCTTCCTTAGCATGTTCTACATCAAAAATGATTTTGTTCCATCAGGAAAGAATATTATGAAGATAGTTGGATACAACAGATTGAATCTTACACCTCCTTTTCAACATTCCATGATTAGTGGAATAAATATACTCCTCTTCTGCCTGGTAATCATTTTTCGCAAACACTCTGCTGTCTCCTACTTTTAGTACTTTGTCTTTCTGTCAGAGTTTTGTCAAAATCAACTCCTGCTGGTAGAACTGCATCTTTACTATTAAAGGTCTAGGTTGCTTTCTCATGGCCAGGTTTGGAGCATACACATGATGTGCCCTTTCAGTTAACAACCCCCTTCTGTGGAATACCAGTCCAGTTGCTTATTTGTACTTTCATAAAATGAATTCAGTCTGTTCCTTCCAGGTTCTCTGGCACAGCAAAAATCTCAGGTTTTCCCTGCATGTTGTGCCCTCTTAATTCTATTATTTTTTTAAACATCTCTTCTTGAGCAGTCTCATATTCAACCAGCCCTTTCTTTATTTTGGCCTCTGATTTTTGTAGTTATATCAGCTCATTTGAATGTACTTGAGCACTATTTTGTTCATTTTAATCTGCTCCAAGTACATTTGATTTCTTTTTTCCTCTAGGTCACTGTAAGTCATGTTTTGCACCAAAGCTGGAGCTTGCACTGCTTTTGCTGAACAGTTGCAAAATTCTTCACAGTCAGTGTTTTTTCCTCACTTTTTGTGATTGATTTTCTTTTGGGTTCTCTGAATTTCTTTTTTGCTGGCATACGGAGACTACACTTACTAGCCAGTTACTGAAATTTACCAAAAAAAAAAGAGTCTGCTGTCTCTCTCTTCTGAGTTGCTGTTTTCAGACTGGGAGAACTTAAATTAAGATGTTACTTAATGTGCAGCTATCTTGGAAGTCCCATGTGGAAGTTTGTGTAGTTTAGATGAGTTCACTGCATTGTTACTTGCTGAGCAAAAAATCTGTGTCAGTTATATTGTTTTCAGTTTTTCTCAAGTATGTAAACATGCCTTAAAGAATGCCTTGGAGGGGGCTGATACTGTTTCTAGAAATTCAGCGATGTTGGTGGTGATAAGGAGGTATGCATAGCTCCACATCCAAAACTTTTTAGATGAAATAAAAAAATGAGATTATGAATGCTCAACTGGATTTTGACTGAGTGTTTGGTAAAGCAGCTGATTAGCTCCTTAAGCAATGGAATGACAGAGAAAATCTGATGCAAGGGGCATAAAAAAATGTTCCATATTCCCAAGTTTCCCCTCCAATAAGCAGGATAACTTTTGGCAACCTAGCAAATGGAAGTTCCAGCCAAACAAAAATCAAGGCTCCAAAAGAAATGGTAGGAGGAGAACTCCACCTAACCAAGCAAGAGGGGTTCCTTTCCCTGAAAGGATAACCCTGCTTCCTGTCTTCCAATATGCAACACACTCTAGAAGATTTAGGATTTTTACTTGGAAATGTTTACATAGATCCGTGGTGGTGCAGCTGTAGCATTGTTGCCTCACAGCAAGAGGTTCTCCGGTTCAATTCTTGGCTGAAGTGCAGGGAGTGCCTTCTGTGTCAAGTCTGCATGTCCTCCCCACAGTTGGGTGGGCGTTCAAAAGACATGCGTAAATGGGCACGCCTTTGTTGAAGGTTGAACATCAAGCTGGCACCTCGGTGTTTGTGAAAATCTACTGCCAATCATTAGCGGACCAGAGTTCTGCTGTGGCGACCCCTAACCGGGAAAAGCCGAAAGACAAACAACTTGGAAATGTTTGCATAGGTGTTTTTATAAGTAGATTCCAAAGAAATTTTCTTCACTTAGCAAATGTTGGAGGTGTGGTGAAGAAGAAAGAGGTACTTGGGAAAATATTTTCTGGGAGTTCAGTGGATTAGTAGACTTTAAGGATTTCCTGAGGGATGCACTGCTGGAGATGTTGGGTGGGAAAGATTGGTGTGACAAGAGAGATGATTTTTCTGAGCTGTGATGCAGAATCAGAATTGCCTAGACATTGTAAGGCCTGGCTGCATCTAATTATAGTGGCTGCCAAAAAAGTAATTACTAGAAAATAGAAATCAAAATCTAAACCAACTATATTAGTGGTAGTGAATATAGTAACATAGATAATACAACTGGAATTCAGATCTTTAGAAAAGGTTAGAAGCAAACCACATAGGGAAAATGAGAATTGTGGGATCAATACATATAGGGGAGGAATGAGGTTTAAAAGAAGGCAGGACTTAAATGAGCTGTGCAATATTTGACTGAAAATGATTGGGTAGATTATAAGTGATGTTTGCAACTGGGAGTGTGTCAGTATAGTTTGTGATGTAAAATGTTTGGAACTAGGATTGTGTTGGTGTGGTTTGTTTTCATTTATATAAATGTGTGAGTGCTTATGTCGTAATCAATGGTTTAATAAAAAAGTTTTTTGTTAAAAAAGGGGGCAGGAACTGAATAATTGATGTAATTCTGCTTAGGTTATCTGATATATAGCAATATATGTGCAGTATAATGTTTGTTAATGTTAATTTGTTAATACAGTCGGATTACTTTTGTATAAATGAAATCTGCATATGTCACAAGTGATAATTCAATAAAGGTGGTTGTTGTGTCTTTTGGCTTTTCCCGAGTAGGGGTCGCCACAGTGGGACTCCGGTCCACTAATGATTGGCAGTAGATTTTTATGTGCTGAGTTGTTGGCCCTGACGCACAACCTTCAACGAAGGTACGCCCATTCACGCATGTCTCCACACAGAAGACACTCTAGCTGAGAATCAAACAGGACAACGTCTTACTTTGAGGCGACAATGCTACTGCAGCACCACCACCGCAGTTCAATAAAGGTATTTAAAAAAAAGGATAACACTGCTTCCAACATACGGCTATGCTGAGGGGTGGCAGCCATCTTTTTCAACCCCACTTTCAGGTGCCCCATCTTGAAAGTTAGGGCTCAGTAAGTTGGCCTGGCCATCAGTAGTTTTTGACAAATGGGTGCTCAACATTATTGGCAGTGGTTACAGGTGACAGTGAAAGGAACATCTGCCTCCTTTCAAGGGGGTTCCCCCTTACCCATTGGACCAGACTTTATTATTCCCTCCTATACGTCAGCAAATGCTGGACTTGGGGATTATAGAAATGAGGTCTCTTTTGGAGAGAATGAAAGGTTTCTACTCTAGAATTTTCTGGTTCCAAAACAAGAGCTGTAGTTGAAACCAGTGTTGGACCTATCTTTTCTGAATATTTTTGCCAAGGTCCCCAAGCTGAATATGTTCCCCCTGTTGACAATGCTTCTTCCTTTACTGAACCACTACATCATGATGACCCTGGACCTGAAAGATGCATATCATCATATTCCTATTGCTCAGTGCTTCAGGAGATATCTCAGATTTGTTGTGTCTGGTTCATACTATCAGTTCTCTGAATTCCTCTTTGGGCTGTGCTCTGCCTCTCAAGTGTTTTACAGCATCTCTAGTGTTTACCAAATGCCTTGGTCCAGTAGTGACCCACAGTCGAACTCTTGGCATTCACTTCTTTCCTTACTTGGATGACTGCTGATTTGTACAGAGTATGTATTCAGGTGTTTGGAATTGCTAGAGATCTTGACATTAGTGTCCCAGCTAGGGTTCAAACTGAGCCTCCAGAAGTCTTGCCTGATACCTTGCAAAGACTTGTCTTCTTGGGATGCTTAATTAACACAGACAAAAGAATGTCCTTTCTTTCCAAAGACACAGTCCTGTATTACCTGTCGGTGTTTCAGGAATTCTCCAGGAGTAGTGCCACCTCAGCAGGAGAATTCCTAAAAATTCTAGGACTGATGGTGACCATGATTCTTATAATACCACTGGCCCATCTCCACATGAGGAAATTCAGTAGTATGTCCGAAATTGTTGGATCCAACACCTACATTCTCTGAAATCCCAGTTTCTGGTGATGCCCTTCATTACAAGAGTTACAATGGTAGAGAGCACAGCTGAATATCAATCCATGACTTCCTTCTTCCCAGCTGTTCCAGTCCAAGCTGTCCAGACTGATTAATCTGACTTTGCATGTTGAGCTGTATCAATGGGAGATCAAGTGCAGGCCACTTGGGAGTCCAAGGATGCACAGAATAATATTACTATAAATGAAATGTTGGTTGTGATCCATGTCTTGAAAGTCCTTCAACACCTATGGACTGCAGGTCCTCTTCTTGTGGTTACAGACAACACTACAGTGATGTGTTATCTCAATAAACAAGGGGTAGGTACAAAGTCATACCCTCTGTGCCAGTTGGCATTGATAACCTGGGAGATGGCTTTACATCATCCTCTGATTCTACAGGCATCGTACATCCTGTTAGAGCAAAGTGTTGTGTCAGACAGACTAAGCAGATCCTGGGCAGACTCACATGAATGGCAGCTCAAGGCAGTGGTGGTGGTCCAGGATCTAGTCCATATGGGGGGGGGGGGGACTCTTCAAACAGATCTGTTCACCTCCTTTCAAAACAGACAGCTGGAGAAATTTTGTTCTAGACATTCTTGCAGCCATGCTTGGGGCAGACACATTCTTGTTCCCTTGGACAAGAATGTTCCTGTATGGGTTCCCACCCTTTCATCTGATTCACATGGTCCTCCTGAAGGTTCAGAAATAAATGCCAAAGATCATTGTGGTGACCTCCTATTGTCCTAGGCAATTGTGGTTCTCTGTTCTAATGATATTGTCTGAGGGCAAATAATTTGGACTTCCTCACTCTGGATTTGCTCACACAGTCTCAGACGGGACTGTTGCATTGCAGTTTAAAGCAACTGCAACTGATAGCCTGGATTCAGTCTTTCCTCCGTTTAGGTACTTGTTTCATGAGGATGTGCAGCAGGTGTTTAAAGGAGGCCAGAAAATGTGTTACTAGACAAATCTTATGCTTAAAAGTGGATGGGGTTTATGAAGTACTGTCTAAATGGGAACAGAGTGTCCTTTAAAATTAACATCTCTTTGGCCTTGAAATATTTGTGAGAGCTACTCCAGGAGGGCTTATCATGTGTGTCCATTAAGGTGTATTTACCATCCATCTCTGCTTGTCTGCCAGTGGATCCCCCTCTTCCTTCTCTTTTAGTAAAATAGTTTATGAAAGGAGTACTGCATATGAGACCCCCTTGCAAACAACCCCCCTTTGTGGGATCTCAAGTTTGTTGATAAATTTACCTTAATAACTTTTGAACCAGCCGCTCAGACTGATCTGAAGTTCTCAATGTGGAAAACTGTTTTACTTATTGCTCTGAAGTCAAGGGGAGTCTCTGAGCTGAAAGCTCTCATGTTGGGACCTTACCAACTTTTCCACAGGGATAGGGTTGTGTTATGAACTAACCCCTATTTCATGCTGAAGGTAATCTCAGAATTCACTCTCAGTCAATCAGCTACCCTGTGTTGTTTCCAGAACCTTAGAACAAAACTCTTCAGTAAGGGTGAAAGGATTTTTATTTCATGCACAGGGCAAAGAAGGTTCCATATGTCTGTAAGCAAACCATTGTTCTTGGTTGCCCCCTGGCATTGTTTATTTATACCTACCATGGCAAGAAGAATTCAGGTCAAGGTAAAGGTGCATTCCACCTGGGCCTTTTCCTCTTCAATGGCGTATTGGAAAGGAGTAGATTCTAGAAGTAGCAACATTATCCTCTGTCCCTACCTTTATGAAACACTACAACTGGGTGCCTTTTTTAAATCCAGAGCAAGCTTCACTGGGACTGTTCTCCAGGGGTTCCTGGACTGTTACCCTTCCTCTTCCCAGAATGGGAAAGAAGTGGGAACTACCTGAATGCCAGTAAGGCAGTGCATTTATTGAACATAGACAGTTGCACTAAGTTTTATTTAACTGTAACAGTAGATGTTCATAGAACACACTGCCTTACTGGCAATACCCCCCCCCCCCCCATTTTTAAGGGTGTATGTAGTTTGGTGCTGGAGTTGACAGTGATTTATGTTCAGATCCTTTACTGTTTTGTGTGTGTGTGTGTGTGTGTGTGTGTGTGTGTGTGTGTGTGTGTGTGTGTGTGTGTGTGTGTGTGCGCACGCTTTTTGGTTTAGAACAGAAGATGTTTGCAAAACTTGCATTTTCATCTTCTCTTCCTGGTGGGCCCTAGAAATCTGAAAGGGTCCTGTCTGTGAGTCAGAAAGGCAGTCACTATACTGAAAACTGATTGGTCCACAACACCCACAGACAGGAAGTAGGAGGGTCTCTGAGCTTTTGTAGACTGCCAGAGGAAAGGAAACAGGGCACTACCACCCAGATGCCACTAAAGCAATATGTTCTATGAAAATCTACTGTTACAGGTAAATGGAACTTACACATATGTACTTTTCTGACTTTAGATGATAATTTTACAAAGAAAGAAATGCTGCCACCATTCCAGTCAAATCAACTGAAATATGGTATACATTTCTGATACTCATTTTTTTATTTATCTTTAAAATATGTTTCAGTAAAGTACAGATATTATCATACAAGCAGAGAAGAGCTTCTAAATCACCCATTTTGTAGTTGGGATTTCAAGGATTTGGTAAATATGCATCACTTTGATTTTTTCATGTGTATTTTTTTCTTGAAATTTGAAGTAGTATTTAAAATGCTATGGGGGTTGTAAACATACTGTTCAGTACTTGGATTTTTTTTGATGGTGGGAAGAAGGGAGAGAGTCCATCAGGTACAAAAACTACTTCAGTCCGACAGGCACTGAATCCTCTCATATGTGATATGATGTCCATAGCCAGTAACTGAATATTACATTTTTGTTGCCGTATTTAGATGCCATAAGATGTAATAGGAGGATTTCATCAAACAAATGTGTTTTTTCCCAATAATTGCTAGGGTATTTGCTTGGTTCCACAATATCTTAACATATCTAAATAAGAGTACATTTTTAGTTGCTGACAATATTAACAATGACCATGCCATAATTACCTTAATATTTTTTAACACAGATGACACATTCTTAATTTTGACTCCAGGCAAGGGGTAATAATGTCACAAACACCTTACAAACTCGAGTAAAGTACAGTCTTACATTCAGTGGAGTTGCCAGTTACTAGGTTTATTTTCAAGTTGTCAAATCAGAATAAACTATTCTTAATCTGAATAACAGGAAATGTTTATCACATATGGATCATTGCTTTAGTAGTCTTAGTTATATGGGTTGTATCCTGCCTAGGATATAATAGCTGGCCAGCTTCTAAAGTTTAAGGGCATCTTCCATGACCCCACACTGTTGAGAGCTTAAGCAGAGCTGGAGAAAATCAGCAGTCTGGAAACCACTCCCTTCTGAGTTTTCCTGCAACCAAAAGTGTTCTTCTTACCAAAGATTAACAGTCAAGTAGTGTTTCTCCACTGCTGGGTAGATAAGGTCGAAAAGACTTTCACAATTTTTTTTTATGTAAAAATGCTTGATCTGATTGTGGCAAAAGGAGGTACTTGCCAGCACAGCTAGCTGGTATTTTGTAAATAATGTGTCATTTGTGAATATCAGCATGATTCATGTGCTTGTGTTACAAATGTATTAGAACTGTATGTTGTCTGTATATCAAACTGCTGGTATAGCAGTATGTATTGAAAGGGTTTGTAAAGTACTGAGCTTAAGGATGTATCCACAGTGTACCCTACTGGAAAATAACAGAAATGTATATACACTATTGTAACTGTGTAAATGTATATATTTTAAACTGAAACATAGAAGGTTAAGTTGCAAAACTTCGGAAAAATTAAATTATCTTATAACTGTGCCATAAAAGATGGTTTCAATGCAGCAAGGAGACAGGGTGTCTAAAACTAGGGAGCCTTCTGCATTGCCTTGTAAGTGTTTTACTGTTTTATATCTTCCAGCAGCTACAAAGATCAGAGGGCTATGTATTTTTCACAGGTAGATGCTAAATGTTGGTAGTTTCTAGCAGTGGGGGTTTAGCTTGGGAACTAAAGTCAGATGACAAGAAGTGATGTCATCCTGCAAGCTAACCCAGCAGTAATATTTGAGATATTAATTTAAGAACTCTCTGAGAGATGGTGTATTTTGTCTTTGACCTGACAACATCAGCTGGAAGACCCACTCACCACATCTGTCTTGCCTGGCTCTGTAAGTAAGTTTACTAGGGTGCAGTAATTCCTCTAAGATACACATAGGAATATAATGAAGTATAGCTTAGATGTTTTCTTTATTTGTTTGAGACTGTCCTGCAATGTTGTTTTAAATATTTCCTGTGATTTTGAACTCTGATGTAACTGTGATTATTTACTGAGTATTTTCTTGTTCTTTTATTATTTATTATTAAATATATTTAAATGTATCATTGTGGCTGATGTTTGTAAGACATATTTAAGTTCCGAGAGTACTTGCATATTTATTTAGTGACACTGTGGGCCACTCCTAATAGCCTTGCTCTTGGTCAAACTGCCATTTGGATTAATAGTAACATTACACAGTAAGATTGGACACCCTTTTTTAAGGGCCTTAAAGTAGCTGATAAGAAGTGGCTGGTGGCAGTCAAAACTACCTTATAGTCTAGGCAGAAGGGGGCATAGCTAGTAATCCTGTGACAACCTTTTCCAGGTGCATGTGTGTGTTTGTATATAAATCAAATCCCAAAGAGTGCATGTGTCAGCTGCTTGGGTAACGACACAAAGCACTGGTTGGACAGAGGGAGATCTTGGCTTGACCACTCAGCTGAGATCTTAACTCTATAGCTGTGCCAGTGGGGAGTGTTATTGGGGATCTGGAGTAAGAGGGAGAAACCAGACCCATTCTGACTGTAGTCTCTGTGTGCTCTTAAGGGAAACAGCACTTGATGCAGAGAGCTGCATCTGGAAATACTGTATTTGTAACCTGTCATCCTCCCAGTATGTACATTCCCCACTGTTGTCAGTGGTGAGGATTGAGGCTGGTTGATTACTGGGCCAGTGGTGGGGCATCACACTGATAGTCATTTTTTTCATCGTCTCCTCACATGTCGGTTTGGATCCAAGTCCTTGGATCCAACTCGGCCATTAGCAAGCTTGTGGCAACCAAAAAGCTCTTGGGTACCACCCCTTACCCACAATGCACCTGTCTCCATTACATCAGATCTTGTTTGCCACTTTGCAAAGACGTGGTCGTTCCAATAGCTCTTAGGTCAGGTTATATCTTTTTCTTCAATTTCTATAAATATCTTCATACCTTGCTAATTTTCTTTGATATGTTAGCCTTTCTATTTATTTATGTATTTGAAATTTGTTAACCGAGTTAGTCTGACTCGGCAAAGCCCTTTTTCAGCAGAGACCCGAGAAGAAAAGCTCTGGTAGTACATTACTTAAGCATTGTGTAACATAAACAGATGTTGCAAGAGAAAAAAGAAAAAAAAAACAATGAAAACGTAAGACTAACTGTACATAACTAGTTTAGTTTTTACATAAGAAACAGACTCTATAGAAAGTAATAAAGGTACAAGTAACTCATAGAATTATCATCAGAGATAAAACAGCATAATGGGCAAATACATAAATGTTGTTAATAAAGTATGAACAGTTTTAAATAAACTTAGTAAGATATAAGTAGTTAGAGCTCCTACAGTCAGAAACAGTGGAAAGAAAGAGGAATATAAAAAAATAACACCGGGTAAAGAGTACAGGGGAGAGAAAAAGTAATAAGATGCAAGACTGAAGCTAGTATGTAGTAAAAAAGAAATAGAGGAAATAAGTATTTATAGTAAATACTAGTAGGAAAAGGAACAGATGGGAAGCAAGAGAAAGGTATAGTGTGGTAGTACCTGAGAGGACAGCAGTCTGTTAGTAGAGGAAGATAGCTTATGTTGGGTGATGACAGAGACATGCATGTTTTGTGGAGGTAGTCTTTAATTGCTATTTTAAAGGTGTTAGGGCCAGTGCTACATCTGACATTATGAGGTACTTTGTTCCAGGCATTTTGCCAATATTTTTATTGGGCATATAAACTTGCAATAGTTTCTGTTGAGAGCTACGGAGAGAGCAATTGGGAGTATAGAACTCGATGAGAGTGGAGAGAGAAGGACAGGAAGATGGTTGATGTAAAATTGAATGAGCCAAGAGAAGCTGGGGTATTAGCATTTGGTGATGAAATTCTAGCCACTGCAAGTTTCTTATGGTGATGCAGTGGTGGGTGTGGTAAGATAGGTTGGAGGCAAAACAAGCTATTTTGTTATAGGTGAGTTCTAGTTTAGTGAGAAGATTTGATTGGAAGTGTGAGAATAGGGGCTGCATAGAGCAGCGTGGGGAATAGAAAGGTTTGTGCAAGGGAGAGTCTGGAAGCATTTGTAAGGTATTGATTATGTCTGTAAAGCATGCCTAGTTTTTGATGGGTCTTTTTAATGGACTGCTGAGTGTGTAGATCGAATATGAGATGGTCATCATAATAACACCTAGGAGTTTAGTGTGGGGTTCAGTAGAGATGATAGTACTATTCAGGGAGGAGACAGAGAAGGAAGTTTTGTGATGCTGAAGGGTAGTAGAGAGAAATAAAAGGAGTTTAGTTTTCTTAGGGTTCAGTAGTAATTGGTAGGAAGTAAGCCTTCTTTCAACAGAGTGTAAGGATTCTTGGGTGAGGATATGAAGGTGTGTGATATTGTCAGAGTAGGAGATGATTGTGGAATCATCAGCATATTGAATAACAATAGAGAGTGGACAAGAAGAGTGTAGGTCATTAATAAAGATGTTGCAAAGTAAGGAACCAAGGATGGAGCCTTGGGTTACCCCAGTTTGTACTGGTAGAAAGGGAAAGTAATTTTATTGCCATTTCACAGCTTGGAGTCTATTTGAGAGGTAACTTGTGAACCAAGATATTGCAGAGTTAGAGAAGTTAAGATATCCAAGTTTGGATAGTAGTAGTCTAGGAGAAACAAACTCAAAGGCTTTGGATAGATCTAGAAACAGGGAGGAAACTAGTTTATTGCTATCACAAGATTTTTGCGATAGTATTTGTGAAGGAAGTTAGAGCAGTAGCAGTGCTGTGCTTTGGGCGAAAACCATGTTGTGTGGTGGTGAGATTTTCTTTGAGAATATGATCAAGAAGCTGTTTGTAGATACATTTTTCAAGTATTTTAGACAGGGAAGATAAGATGGAAATAGGTCTGAAATTAGAGAGGTCTGTTGCAATTCTGTCTTTATGCAGTGGGATAACATAGAATTTTTTTCCAGATATCTGGCACAGAGCTTTCCTTGATAGATCTATTGATTAGTATAGGGATAGGGAAAGTGATAGAATTAGCAGCCAGTTTTAGGAAGTGACTAGGTAAGTTAACAGATGGAGAGCATGTTTTAAGTTTGGACAGAAGTGATTTGATGTAGGATGTAGGGACAGGTTTAAGAGAACCAACCAGCAGAATGTGAGCAATCCAAAGGACACCAAGTTTATTGAAGTTAAGCGCTTTCCTCTCTATTACAGAGACTTCCTCAGAACAATATTGCACAAAAACCCAGTCAAACATATAGCCACCCCTCAATTAACCATTCAACATTTATTTAGTTTTGTTATTTGCTATATGCAATATTTACTGCTGTAATTCGATGTGTATATATTGCTTTAAAATGTTTTGGCACAACTTTGAATGGTTAATTGAGGGGTGGGTATATATTTGGCTGGGTTTTTGTGCAATATTGTTCTGAGGAAGTCTCTGTAATAGAGAGGAAAGTGTTTAACTTCAATAATCTTGGTGTCCTTTGGATTGTTCACATTCTGCTGGTTAGTTCTTCTGTGATTTTCTGTTATTTTGTGAGTGACAGGTTTAAGACAAAAAGTTGGAGAACTGGCAGCAGTTTGTGGTGTGGGGTTGGTAATAGTATCAGTTTTGGTGAGGATGCGGATGGAGTTGATAAAAAATGAATTTAAGAGTGTAGCTGTATCAGAGGGAGAGCTGTTTGGGCAGAGGGTTGGGAAAGATGGGGACCCAGGATAAAATAACTTAACAGATTGCCAGAATTTTTGGAGGTTGGAGTGAGGATTGTTAAGAGGTTTATGAAAAAAAACTTTGTTTGTTAAGGATGACCTTTTTTTAGTTAAATTGCATCGCTCTTTGTAGGTATGAAGGTTAGAAATGGATTTGGATTTGTTCCATTTTTCCCCACACCATCTCTCTTAATCAGTAGGGTTTGGGTGCCCTGTGTGATCCAGGGGGTATATTGAGTTTTGATCCTTAGTTTTCTGATTGGGGCTAGGGAGTTGAGTGTTTCTATGAAAACATTGTTAAAGGCAACAACAGCATTCTCTAAGGGTAGATTATGGAGGAATGACCAGTTAATAGAAGATAGCAGGCTGTTGAAAGTGTCAGGGTTAAAGGTTGAGAGTTTACGGCAGTCTTTGTATTGTTGGGGTTTGTGCAGTTGAGGAGAGTGTCTAGTTACATAGGTGGGATGGTGATCACTAAGTTTGTCAGGTAGAGTGGAGGGGTTATGATACAGATTGGGATTGGGATTGGAGGTGAGGACCCAGTCTAGGGTGGAGCTAGTGTTAGTGTGCTTGTTTAGCTGGGTTGGGTTTGAGATCAGCTGGGAGAAGCTGAAGAGGTTAATGGAGGAGTTTGGGCAGTCAGTGCACTTTTCTACCTGCTATTGTATCCCACTAGTTAGTTTCTGAAATTTCTTTTCTTGCCTTATCTTTCCCCCTTTCCTGCCAGTAACCATTTTTTAAGAAGTTACTTTCTCTCCTTTTAACCTTGTGGTATTTCTTCCCTACTAGTTAGTAGAGTTTTCCCTCCCTCCTTTTATTTATAAAATAAATAAATAAATAAAAACTTTCTCTATCCCTTCTTTTGAGTGAGAGTTTTGTATGCGTGTGCGTTGTATCTCTTCTCCTCTATTATGCCGGAGAAACAAGATAAATATCCAGTGGGCTTCAAGAAGTGCACCAAATGCAGGGATAAGACTCGTTTCAGTGACTCGCATTTTTTATGGGTGTACTGTCTTGGGCCTGTGCATTTACAGGAGGACTGTGCCATAATTTGTTCCTCCTTCAATAAGTGAGCTTAAATAGATAGAAGAAATAAGCTCATTTTAAGAGGAATGTTGCCTCCAGCCTTTGATGAAGCCATTTCTGGAGCAGCTTCTTCCCCTAGAACTAAATCGGCCAATTCAAGTCTTCAGACAAGGCCAAGAAAAGACCATCTTTGGCTTTGAATGATATTTCAAGGCCAAAGTCTAAAAAAAAATCTTCTGGGGAGTCTCTGATCTGGTCAGAGCTGTCTGTTCTGACCATTGTTTCATCAGATCCGGCTTCTTCAGTTCTGACCTCATTTGACAAGAATGGGTCAGATCCATTGGGGTTGGATCCAATTTTCAGCCCTTTCAAACCAATACTGAACTTACCAAGGACATGGTACTCTCTTTCATATGATCCAGTACCTTTGAGGGTACCATCCCCTTTCCTGTCGAGGCTGAGATCCTTTTCTGCTATGTCCTTCCTGTTTGACCAGGAGTATTACAGAAGAAGAAGTGGAGCGAATGGCGCAGAAGATCTTATGGGTGCAGGGTATCACTAGGTTCCTTTTGACCTCAGCCCTTTTGGCTACAGGTCTACTGGCATCAACTACTCCCCCACTTTCTCCTCTTCTGACTTCAGGGCAAGTTTCAGAGCCCACGGATCTAATACACCCAGTATCTTTCAGTTCATATTCTAAGATGCTATCTTCCTCAGATCAAACTTCAGCTCAGAGTTTATCAGCCTTTTCGGAGCCAGAAAGCTCCCAGAGCTGGAGTGGACCTTGAGTCCAGTCAACCCCAGATTGTAGGAGCAGTCAATGGTCCTCGGGGATTCTGCAAAAGTGAGCTCAGCTCTGGCTTCTGCCCAGGGTGAGCTGTCTTCTGGATTGGGGGGAATCTCCATCCCGAAAGCATGGCTTCTCCAGTATGGAATCCTCATCCTTCCAGGAGCAGTCAGCTTTTGGAGCAGGCTATGGCTGCCAGTGCACCAGCAAAGTCACCTCCCCCTTCAGATCCATTATCCCAGGCAGACGCTCAGCATTTTTCTTCATCCCATCTCACTCCACAGGGACATCAGGAACTTAGGCACCAGGATACCTGTCGGGGTACCCCTGACTCTTCTGATACCTCCCCAGACTATCCCACTGAGGGGGTTTCTCAGAAGAGGTTATGCAACAGGAAGCACCTAGACTCTATGGAGGAGTCAGCCACTGAAGACATGGACCTCGATGAAGGTGAGGGTTTCCCATGGTCACCTCCCAAGGATGTTTCCTTTGGGGTTTCCCATCCTTATACCTCCTGGGTGACTCCACCCACCAATGAGCTTATAGACCTAATCTCACAGCGGACATGGGAGACCCCAGATTCCATCAAGCCTGTTCCCCAGAGACCGAATAAATCATAACTGCTCCTCTGGATAAGGGATTTTGGACTAAGGGGGTTGCAGTAGATGTCATAGTCATGGTGGCAGCCACCAAGAAAGAGCTTTCCTATGAGAGTTCTACTATCCATCCTCCTAATAAAGATTCTTGGATGATGGATAGATGTGGGAGGAGCATCTTCTCCTCAACAACCTTTGCCCTGCATTTGCTGAATTACTAATCTCATTTCACTAGGTTACTGATCAAGGAACTTTCAGATACCCTTCAAGGAGCAGTAGCTGAGGGAGCCAAAGAAAAGGTAGCTTTCCCAGTTAACCACCCTCCATTCATTTGCCAACTCTTTTTTGTGGCTTATTGCACATGCTGCTGAAGGAATGAGCAGAGTAGTGGGTTCTGGCATTTCCATGAGGGGGCATGCCTGAATGCACCTTTCTGATTTTCTGGAGACTTAAGTCTTCGTTCATCAATGCTCTGTTTGACAGTATATCTCTTTTTGGGCCCAAAGTCAAGGATATGCTATCCAAGTATGAGAAGGATGGTAAAACTCTTTCTGCCATGGGCATACATTTTTCAGTTCCTCAGAGGCCTTATCCTAAAGGTCAGAGAGGTAGCGGGAAAATGTGGTTCAAAAAGTCTCAAGGGTCTTACCAGGAAACACATGGAGAGTTTTCCCCTCAGAAGCAGAGGGGGAAAAACAGTGGAAGATGTTGCCCTGTGGGAAGAGGAGGTCTGCAGAACCAGGGCTCCTGGGAACCATTATTCGGGAAACCCTTTCAGTGCTCCTGAAAGGAGGCCCGATTGTCTGCCTCTGGATGCAATCTTGGGTCATCTATCCCTGCACTGAAGATCCTGGCAGAACATACCTTCCGATGTATGGGTGCAGAGATAATATCCAGGGGTTATCAAATTCCCTTCTCCCAACAATCTCTTCTCAACAAAAAAATACCAGACATTCCACCCAGTCAAAGGGATCAAAAAGTTTCACAAATTTTGAATCTGCTAGAAAAAAAAAGAGTCATCCAAGTGTTCCCCCAGACCAGAGAGGATTCGGAACTTACTCAAAGTTCTTTTTAGTGCCAATGAAAATGGGACTGGAGACCAATTCTGGATCTCAACAAATCAGTCCATTGCAGCAAGTTCCAAATGGTCATGGCACAGTCCATACTCCCCTTCTTGGAAAAGGATGATTGGATGTGGCTTATAGATTTTCAGGATGTGTGCTACCACATAAAAATGGACAGAAGATACCCGTGCTTCTGGCTGGGAACCAGTCATTACCAGTTCAGAGCACTGCTCTTTGGCCTCACTACCACCTCCAGAGTGTTCACCACATGTATGGCAGTGGTTGTGGCTCACCTGAGACAACAAGGATTCAGAGTGTTTCCATACTTAGACCACTGGCTCATTTCTGCCCCAACCAGGTATCTACTCATATACGCAAGAGACTCTGTTCTTTAGCTGTGCTCACAATTATGCATAACAATAAAACACCAAAAATCTCATCTGGAACTCACTCAAACAATAGAGTTCAAGGAGCCCTGTTAGACACCAACATGATGATTGCCAAACTTCCCCCTTCTAGAGTACTAACAATCGAGAGACAGACTGTAAGGTTGATCAGAAACAAAAGAGTACCTGCCCGTTATGTTCTTCGGACATTAGGTTCCGTGGCTGCAGCAATTGTGTTAGTCCCATTTTCCAGGTTTCACATGCAGATTTTGCAGTGGCTTCTAGCCTCACAGTGGTCAATAATGCATCAACCAATGTCCTATCAGACTGTCATCACAGAAACAAGACCTCTTATGGTGGATTCATTCTAAGCAGGTGACACAATGCTGACCCTTTGTTCCCACTCTACCACAGGCTATGGTAACCGCAGGTGCTTCCCAGATAGGGTGGGAGGGCATTATCTTAGGAAGACTGTCCAAGGTACCTGGTCCACAGACGAGGCCAAGCTCCACATAAACATCCTGGAGATGAGGACAGTGCTTCTAGCATTGGAGGTATTTCAGACTGTCCTTCCTCTGGAACCGGTAGCGATCCAGTCAGACAATATGTCAGTGGTATGGTACATAAACAAGCTGGGACCAGATCCTACCCTCTATGTTAAGAAGTGCTTAGGGTGTGGCATTGGATGATCTCATACAACCGCTTTCTGATAGCAATGTGTATTCCATGGAGATTCATCATCATAGCGGACAAACTGAGCTGAGCTATTCTCATGCCACACAAGTGGTCCCTCACTCAGAATGTGGTAGACCATATTTTCCACACATGAGGCCAGCCTTGCAATGATCTTTTTGCCTCTCCCCTCAACAACAAATGCAGCTACTACTGCACCCTGATTCCACCACAGGGGCAAACCCTGAGGGATGGTCTGATACACGATTGGCCCCTCGGACTTCTGTATGCCTTTCCCTCATTTCCATTGATCCCCAAGTTCCTTCTGAAAGCCAAAATGTTAGAGGACAATTATCCTCATTGCCCCATATTGGCCTTGACCGATCTGGTTTCCCTTCCTGTGGCCTTAGCTACAGAAGGAACCCTGTATTCTGGACTCTTCTCCAGACCTCTTGTCACATCTGACAGAAACGACTCATCCCAACCTTTACAGTCTCAAGCTGACAGCTTGGTTCCTCCAGTTTCATTGATTGCCAGGCAACCTATGCTCTCCTCCCCAGTCCAACATATCTTGATGTCATCTCGTAAGCCATCCACTCAGAAACTATATACGAGTAAATGGAAGAGATTTATCTTTTTTGGGCACAGTAACACAGCATAGATCCCATCACAGCCCCTATTCATTTCATATTGGACTTCCTAGCCCATGTATTCAGTAATGGGGCAGTGACGTCTACCATTAAAGTACAGTTAGCAGCCATTTCAAATTTCCATATTGGATTTGACAATTCTTCCTTGAACTCCCACAAACTTTGCAAAGCATTCTTAAAAGGGACATTATTGTTAAAACCTCTTTACAAGGACCCTTCCCCCCTTGGGATTTAAATCTGATTTTGCGTATTATTACTCAGCCTCCCTTTGAACCTGAAGCAACTTGTAATTTTAAGTATCTTTCATGGAAAATACTATTTTTGGTGGCTATCACATCAGAAAAATGGATTTCAGATCTTCAAGCCCTGTCTTCTGCACCTTGTACATAATTTTCCATAAGGACAGAGTCTCATTGCGTACCAGCCTTTCCTTCTAGCCCCAAGTTGTTTCTCTAGCAAATATTATTCAGGCTATTCAGTTGCCTGTTTTCTTTCCTAATTTTAGTAACAAAGGGGAATATAGTCTACATCTGTTGTATGCTCATAGACAGTTATATTTCTATTTACATAGAACCAAAGAATTTCAGAAGACAAAGCAGTTTGTTGCATTTGCAGGGCCCAGGAAAGGCGTTCCAGTTGCCAAAGTTACTTTATCCAAGTGGCTTTCTAGTTGCATTTCCTTTATTTATTTTTCAAAGGCCATGAAGCCTGATGGTGCCATTCGGGCCCATTCAACCAGAGTAATGGCCACATCTGCAGTCTTTCAGTCCAGTGCTTCTGAGGACAGTATGAAAAATTGACAAGATAAAGAAGTTATGTACTCACCATAATGTTCCATCTGTATTGTCGGATTTTCATCTCTCCTCACAATCCCACCCTCCAGCCCCCATCCATAGACACCTGGTTGAACAGGAGGACGATGTCTAGGGTTGGATTTCATTCTATTAGCTCCAGAAATTGCTTCACTTAAGGCTCTTTTGTGTTGAATTCTAACCTTTTTCTTTTTACTAATATAGTTATAGCAAACAAGATCTGAGGTAATGGGGACAGATGCGGTGTGGGTAAGGGGGAGGTACCCAAGAGCCTTTTGGTTGCCACAAACTTGCTAATGGCCGAGTTGGATCCGAGGACTGGGATCCAAACTCACATGTGAGGAGAGATGAAAAATCGACAATACAAATGGAACATTATGGTGAGCACATAACATTTTTTATGCTAGGATTTGTTTTTAGACTACCACATGACTTTTCTGTCAGTTGGAAGACTGGTTATTATAATACTATTAGTATGACCTTTGCACATTTTAATTTTTACTCTAATTTTTTTTTTTTTTGTGAGAAAAGTTTTATAAATTATGTTCAGGGGTTTGGCTAAGTCTATGATGTGCTTGTCACGCTGTTTTTAAGATGAAAGCACTACCTTTTTGATCATTTCCTTTTACCGATTGCTGCTGACAGTTTTACCTAGACTTCAGACTTCCTTCCTGGCTGGCTTTAACAAGGAAAACTTTACTAGTTTCTCAGTTCTTCCTTCCTCCAGGCACAAAAAGAATGAAATTTACAGACATCCTTTGCCCCTTCAGCAGACTATTACATTGACCCAGCTGCAGATGGGTGAGCCTGCAGTGGTCATTTCTGGCTCCTCAGACTACTCATCTTCTTCCTTGGTTCCCTCTGGTCCCATCAGCCACTATGGATCCAGAGGTTAGATACGTCCTCTGTGGCTGTTGGAGTGTCTTTGGCAGGCATGGGAGAACCACTCTTGTTGGTTTCTGAGGAAAGAGCAGGTAATATTTCTTTCTTGCCAGACTGGCATCCCTGACAGGAGTCAGTTTGCTTCTGTGGAGATTTTGTTTAAAAAGAAGCTGAAAGTTAAACATTTATCTCCTCCTGTCTCTTGTTACTTTAAACAGGGATGGTTTATTGGGCTTAGTTCATGGCTTAGTTCAGAGTCTTAACCCTTCTCATTCTGGATTTACTGGTAAGAGAAAAGGGAATTTTTCATTTTCTGAAGATTCCCAGTGTGATGAACAGGGAAATGATTGAGAGAGAAAAAATTCTATTTTTTTCAGCTAGGTAACTGATTCTGAGAAAAGTATCCCTTCCGACTGTCCCTTGGAAGGATTTTTGTTATCTGAAGCAATATGTAGGATGAGCCAATTATTTCAGTGGGAACGTAATGGCATTCCAGCTTCTGTGAAAAAAAATGTTTTATTACAATTTGAATTAACTGAATCTACTCCTGTTCTTCCTCCTTTGGAAGGTATTTTTATTACAGACTGCAACATACCTGACAGCCAGCCCCTATCCCCTAAGAAGGCATATAGATTATATGAAGTTCCGTAATCTTACACATTTTTAATTTTCTAATCCCAGATCTTATCCTGTAGTGATTTCCCTGGCAATCTCTTCTGCAGCTAAGCATTTAGTAAATGCTAATCCCCCATCAGATAAGGGTCGGAAAGCCTTTGATAGATTTGAGAAAAGAGTGCATTACTCTGCCACACTCATGTTTAGGATTCTTAATTGTCAAGCTCACACATTGAAAGTTTTTGCTTGCTTCATATGAGAAAGAAAATCTTCCGAGTATTATTATTGTTTGTGTCTCAAGAAACCAAATGTTCTTTGACGCGTGCTTACAACTCAGCCGATGCATCTTCCAGAGCAGCAACTGAATCTGTTATGAGAAGATTTGCAGTTACTTTCTCAAAATGTATCGGAGGATTTTAAAGCTGAAATTTTGAATTCTCCTCTTGAAAGGGGGGGGGGGGTTGTTTTGCACCATATGCTGCTGCTGGCATCCTGAAAAAAAATGTGATGAAAGAAGGAAACTGATTCAAGGAGTGAGCCAGACTTTTCAGCCTTCTTTTGCTAAATTTGTTAAAGAGTTCATCTCTAACTCAGGATCTTTTTATAAAAGCAAACTAAGTAGAATCAGCAAACTTCCGATAAGTTTGTGTTCAAAAAAACAGTGACAATGGGGCTCCAAAAAGTAGGGGGAGTCTCCCAGAAATCAGGACAACCCAACAAGTCTTAATGACTATCTTCAAGTGGTAAAGTGGTACCACCACCCTTCCCATTCTGCAAGCCCTTACATCTTACCCAAAATCTTGCTGTCCATTTCTGTCTTTGGCAGCAGATAATCTCAGATACATGGATACAGATGACAGTGATGGTCCTTACCTCATTTTCATGGGATTCTTCATCATCCAACAGATCAAACATCATCTTCCCTCCTGCCATTCGGCATTTGTTGACTTGGGGTCATACAGCCTGTTCCTGTCTCTCTGACAGGGAAAGTTCATTAATCAGGAATGTTTTTGGTAGGAAAGACAGTCCCAGATCTTGGAAACCAGTCCTAGATCTTTCCTTTCTCAGTCAGTGTGTGAAAGCACCACAGTTCAAAATGCTATTCCTTCAAAACCTGATACCACTTATTCCCCCTTTCGATATTTTGATAACTCTAGATTTAAAGGATGCTTGCCATCATATTCCTGTAATCTCAGATTTCAAACTTTAAGATTTTCTATGTCTGGATTACACTACGAGTTCTCTGCATTACCCTTTGGGTTATCCACTGTTCCAAGGGTGTTCACAAAGTATCTAACTTTGCCATAGCTGGCTTTAGGCATGCATGGAACACGTGACTATGGGGAGCCCCCAACTATTTCCCCTGCAAATGATGGCCCCCATGCAGCATCAGTGGATTTCTTTATTTCCTCCTTTACTTCCTTGGCAGCTCGCGGTGGACATCCACACAGCTGTGTGACATCACCGCATGATTGCAGACTTTTTTTTTTCCATTTGTCAGTAAGCTGCACTCAGGTCCACTTCAGTGAAGCAAGGGACCTATTTGGCTGCAGTACCCAGGAAATATATACTTTTTTTTTTTTTTTTTTTTTTTTTTTTTACATATTAGAATTCCAGAGTAGGGTCGTTGTAAGGCAGTTGTCTTAAACATTTTGTATACATATTTTTTATACATTGCATTTAGGAGGAGCATGGCTATATGTTTATATTAAGTAACATATTAAATGTACAGATTTTCACAGAATGTGTAGATTTTTGTCCCATATTTTTGGCCTGATTTTAATAAAATTGTGGTTTTCATGTAAGAAATGGAATAAAATGACAATTCCTGAAGCCTTTATCAGCAGATCAATTATATAAGCTCTGTGAATTTATAGTAAAAAAAATTTTACTTTTTCATGTTGTTTAAGATGGCTTGTCTGAAGGTAATCAACACAGTGTTGTATTTCATAATGGGTCAAATCAGTAGAATATAAAATGGTACGGCTATCTCCCTGGAGTGAGTAGTTATGTCCCTGAAAATTAGATGAATTACATAAATCCAAGTATTTCTTGTGTTCTGATGAAATGGTGATATGACTATCTGGAAGACTTAATTTCCTTTTCTTTAAAGTGTACTGATGTCATAATCGTAGCAGTAAGCATAATAGTCAGTGAAGAAGGTAAATAAAAAAATCAGTGTGACTATGTACTTGTTAGTTTATAGAGACAGTATTATTATCATTTTTAGTATATCCATTACTTCAACAGTTACCAAAAATGAAGATAAGTAAACTGGTAAAACAAACAAAGGCTGACCAGTAGACCCGCTGAACAAAGTTTATTAATGAAATAAAACAAAACAAATTGCTGTTCCACAAAGCTAAAAACAAGGCAGCTAGAGCAGAAAATAGAGTAATCCAAAAGTACTAAGCGCTTTCACCCATATAGCTGATGGGCATCTTCAGAGTACTTGAAACTTCATACAGGTGTACTATATATATGCATACATCTAATCACACAACACCCTTGATTGATTGATAGAAATAGTTATTACACAGTACATTGATTTGTAAAATGGTCGCTTTCATTAAGAACTTCTAAAATGACCATAAAATATCTATATTATAATTGTTTAATGAAAATGTATAAGTTTATGGTTTAACCTAAAATGGCTTAAAATAAGCTTAAAAATATTAATGTAAATAATATCGAATTATATATAAAATATATAAAAAATACAAATATATAAATGTATAAATATAGTTATAATTTAAAAATATATAGATAGCACTTAAATGGTCAAGATAAAAAATAATGAAATAATTACACTAAAAATAACCTTGAGGATGGATACAATAATCAAAAAACAAGGCAAACTAAAACCAATAAATATATGAGCAATTTGTGTGTATGTTCATTGTTGGCAAAAATAGTACATGATACAAAAATATAACATAAAATATATTAAATAAAATGAGATTCTGTCTCAGAATACTGGTGATAGAAATGTGTTCAGTAATGCCTGGTGCATTGTTGGCATTAAGTTTCAATTGCCATAGGCATTCCTTAACTTCAGGTAAGTTCTTGTCATCTCCTCCTCTGGCAACATTATGGGGTATCCTATCAATAACAAAAAATATAAATCTTTTGAAATCCTTACATTTATAACTATGTACATACAAAGAGTTCACCATTTTTTTGTTTTTAATATCTCTGTTATGTTCCTTTATATGTTCCCTGAGCTTCCTAGTAGTTTTGCCCACATAATAAGCTGAACATGATATACAAGTAGCCAAATATACCACCATTTTGGTGTTGCAATTGCAGAATCCTGGACATTTAATAGATCTACCAAAGTTATGAACCATTACATAGGGGCCATCACTTATGTATTTACATGTCCTACAGCAACCACATTTGTTCATTTTGAGCATTCTATATGATTGATTGTTGTTGTTGCTTTCCATTAATTCCTTTAGATTGACCCTCCTGCTGTATGTAATCATTGGAAAACTACCCAAAATATCGGAGTTCTGTCTTGTTAGTGAACACACTACTCCATGTCTCATGTAGTATGTTAACTATTGTACAAGAACCAGGGTTATAAGGCAATATAAATGCATCCTTTCTACTCGTTTTTAGTACTTGTAGTAGTTAATGTAGTACCAACCCAAACTTAATAATAGGTTTGTAAAATGTATGCCTTTTAATCCGTACCTCTTTCATAACTTTGTTAAGCAATTGTTGTGGATAACCTCTTTCTTTAAACATGTTGGCAAGCTTATCCATCTCAATGAAAAATATTTCATCATCACTTATAATCCTGGATAACCTGACCATTTGCCCCTTAACCAAGTTATTCTTTTGAAAATGAGGGTGGCAGCTATCGTAATGCAAAAAGGAATTAGAATATGTTTTCTTCCTAAAGATGTTGGATTCTATACCACCTTCATTTAAGTGAAATACAATGTCTAAATATTCACAATCATTGTTGTATATTTTACTTGTAAAGGTCAAGAAAGAAGTTGTTGTGTCAAGGAATAAAATAAACTCAGATATTTCTTCTTTGCTACCTTTCCAGAAAATAAGTATATCGTCAAGGTATCTACAATAAAGTACTATGTTTGGCCAAAATCTGGAAGTAAAAATACTCTGTCTCCCATTGAGCCAATACTAGATTAGTATATATGGGTGCACACCTGGCACCCATAGCTACTCCTGTACTCTGTCGAAAGTATTCACCATCCATAAATATATAGTTGTTCTCTAAAACCATTTCCATTAGGTCAACCATTAGTTTTCGTTTCACTGTATGCATATGTCCAAAAATGGACAAACTGGCATCAAACATTTCTAATCCCAGTTGGTGTGGTATAACTGAGAATAAGTTGACAATATCTATAGTCACCATGGTGGTGTTTTGACATATTTCTGATGAATGCTCTCGAACAACATCCAGACAGTGCCAGGAATCTGTTAGTATATGGGGTAACTTATTGAGAATGTCCTTACAATTAAAATCTATATAATGGGCTACTGCTTCCATTTTTGAACCTTTAGCTGAAACTATTGGCCTAAAAGGTGGGTTGCTGATATTTTTATGAATTTTAGAGATACCAAAAATGGACGGAGAAATGAGGAACTCCACCATAAAATATTCATCCTTATCGATCATACCATCAACTAATAGTTCGTACAAATGCCAATCAACCTTTGTGTAAGCCCTACACATCTCATATTTAGACACCTTTTCATATGTGTCACCATCACTCAACATGATAGTCATCTTATTCACATAATCTGTTTTAGCCATCACAACCACACCACCCCCCCCTCATCTGGTTTCATGACTCTGTATTTGTCATTAGTTGTTAATTCTTTCAAACAGAATCTTTCAGCTGTGGTGAGGTTGTCTTCCAGTAGAGGTAATTTTTTAAGAGCTCTACGAATTTGAACCTCGCATAATGATTCAAATAAATGAACCATAGGATTTTGGGGGGGTATGAATGTACTAGATCTTTTTAATGTTAAGGTGTTTGTTGATTATCTTTTTGTTGTTGGCAAAAAATATATTTAAATTCAGTTGCCTTGTATATAACTTTAAGTTAATCAAAATCTTTCCAATATCATACTTAAAATTAGGAACATAAGTAAAACCATTTTTAAATAATGTCACGTAATTAGACCCAAAATTCTTGTCAGTGAAATTATATAAAGTAAAACCACCATCTGTTATAATGCAACAACTGTTATTCTGTTCAATACCAATATCTAAGCTATCACCTTCATGTATAACGCGAATGCTGAGAATAAAATTTGCATCATTACTTGTTACGATATCATTAGAAATGTCAAAATCACATATTTGCTCAGTGTGTTTGGTAACACAACTACCTATAGATGAGGAGGACAAAGCAGTAAAAAAAAATCTTCACTTGGATGTTCACAATTAAAATGATTATCTCTTAATAATGTGAGTTTGTCCTGTGTGTTGGAACATTCTTGTGCTGGGTTAGCAGGCATTGCTGACCCTGATAATGGTCGCGTAACCGTTCTGACCTCCTTACCTCAGGTTCCTCTAAAAAAAACTCTATCATTATTGTCATGTCTAGTTGCTTGAACATTTCCCCTGTAAAAATTGTGTCTATTGTATCCTTCTGAATTCTTCTGACCCTCATCAAAGGTTTCTTTGTGTGAATCTACAACACGCTTGCTGTATTTGAACTCCTTAAAATGTGTATATACCCTTTTATTGGAGTAATCATTGCTATCTCATGAAAGTTTTTTGTTTTTAATTTCTAAACCTTTGTTAATAAACCTGTCCATGTCGTTTATAATATTCTCTAAACTGTGTTTATTCAGTTCAAACAACAAATCATTGCATATACTTTTATCCAAATTAACCAATGTTGTATTCAAATGGTTTAGTTTAGTGTTATTATTTCGTATAATCAGTCTCATGAGGTCCAAACCTGTTCTATCAAACAATTGCAATAATTCATCAAACAATTCAGTACCTTGTTCAAAGCCAAAAGGAAGTTTGAATACTCGTAACCCCTTTGGCACTTGCCCCAGTTCCAAAGATCTTTCCAAAACCACGTTGTCCATCTGTAGTGATTTAAAGGACTTGAGGGCTTTTTCAAAATCAGAAAATTGTTTGTTTAAATTACCCATGTCAGTATTGTTCGTCTTGACTTCAGTGGAAAAACTGGGTGCCAACAAAATATCCTTGATATTAAAATTGTTTTGCTTCGTAGAATCAACCTTATTACCATCCCCTAGTGTCCGTAGCAGTGTTCGGAGGCAGGGAAACTAGCCTAGTGCTTCCTGTGTTTGCAGAATTCATTCCTCCTCCTCCTATGAAACCCGCCAAACCATTCCTAGCTGACGGATGATGAGGGCTGGCACCTGGAGTAGAATGCAAAGTAAATAGTTGTTCTTGTGTTTCGGTAAGCGAAACATTAGTACCACTTGATGATTTAGTTCCTTGTTCTTGTAAAAGAGAAATAAGGCGTTGTGTGATTTTCCAAGTGTTGCTGTAATAGTCGCTCCATATATGCTGCTGTAGTAACAATGTCCAATCAAGCCATCGAAAAGCCTTTGAAAACAAGCGTAAACAAAAACGAAGATAAATAAACTGGTAAAACAAACGAAAGCTGACCAGTGGACCCGCTGAACGAAGTTTATTAATGAAAACAAAACAAATTGCTGTTTCACAAAGCTAAAAACAAGGCAGCTAGAGCAGAAAATAGAGTAATCCAAAAGTACTAAGCGCTTTCACCCATATAGCTGATGGGCATCTTCAGAGTACTTGAAACTTCATACAGGTGTACTATATATATATATATGCATACATCTAATCACACAACGCCCTTGATTGATTGATAGAAATAGTTATTACACAGTACATTGATTTGTAAAACGGTCGCTTTCATTAAGAACTTCTAAAATGACCATAAAATATCTATATTATAATTGTTTGTTTAATGAAAATGTATAAGTTTGTGGTTTAACCTAAAATGGCTTAAAACAAGCTTAAAAATATTAATGTAAATAATATCCAATTATAAATAAAATATATAAATGCACCAGGCATTAATGAACACATTTCTATCACCAGTATTCTGAGACAGAAATCTCATTTTATTTAATATATTTTATGTTATATTTTTGTATCATGTACTATTTTTGCCAACAATGAACATATACACATATTGCTCATATATTTATTGGTTTTAGTTTGCCTTGTTTTTTGATTATTGTATCCATCCTCAAGGTTATTTGTAGTGTAATTATTTCATTATTTTTTTATCTTGACCATTTAAGTGCTATCTATATATTTTTAAATTATAACTATATTTATACAATTATATATTTGTAATTTTTATATATTTTATATATAATTGGATATTATTTACATTAATATTTATAAGCTTGTTTTAAGCCATTTTAGGTTAAACCATAAACTTATACATTTTCATTAAACAAACAATTATAATGTAGATATTTTATGGTCATTTTAGAAGTTCTTAATGAAAGCGACAGTTTTACAAATCAATGTACTGTGTAATAACTATTTCTATCTATCAATTAAGGGCGTTGTGTGATTAGATGTATGCATATATATATAGTACACCTGTATGAAGTTTCAAGTATTCTGAAGATGCCCATCAGCTATATGGGTGAAAGCACTTAGTACTTTTGGATTACTCGATTTTCTGCTCTAGCTGCCTTGTTTTTAGCTTTGTGAAACAGCAATTTGTTTTGTTTTGTTTTATTTCATTAATAAACTTCGTTCAGCGGGTCTACTGGTCAGCCTTCATTTGTTTTACCACTTCATGAGTGTTGTTCATTGTTTTTTTTTAAGTATGTGACCTTGACCGTAATGGACGAAAGTTTGATATGGTGTAAGTTTTAGATTAAAACTCCTCAGAGCTAATTAAAAAATATATACCTGGTCATTTCAGGAGTTATTTCTTACTAAATTTGCAGAGTAAAGTCACCACTAGACTAAGGTGTTTGTAGTTTGCCTTAATGGGCTACCAAACTGATCCCTTTTCATTTATGTGCCTGATTTTCAAGTTTTATATTACTATTCATTAAACATGTACTCATTAATTTTCTACTATGGGCAGGATTCACGAAGCCTCCGTGTAAGAGTTACAAGGCTTACACGGAGGCTGCAGTTAAACGGTGTGACGTCAGCATGTCATGCATATGCATGAGGGCATGCTGAATCACACCTAAGGCTTACATGGTCCGTGGAAGACAGTAGGGGGCATGTCCGTAGGCCGGGCCCTGCAAGCAGACACGCCCCTAGAAAAGTAAGAGTGCCCAAAGTAAACCCCCACGACAGAGTACATGGAAATGTGAATAAACACAACACATGCCCCCACAGACTATGAACATAAAATTATATAAATGAACATGTTATTTTTTTTTTTAATTGTAAAGATGTTTGCCCGTGAGTGCGCTCGTTTGCGCGGGCGTGCCTGTAACTCAGCCACAGTTAGCAGTAAGTGGAAAAGCATATAAGAACCAACTATGCAAATAAGCCAAAAAGCAATAGCGTAGCGGTAGAGACGTCGGCTGAAGAGCAGACAGTCATGGTTCGAGCCCCAACAACATCAATTTTTATTTTTAGTGAAATAAGCACGAAACAAGTCCCTGACATATATGTACACATATAAAATTATATTTTATGTAAAATGTAATGAAATAGGCCATTTATTTTGAGGAAATGTGAGATAACAAAATAATAAGAAATGCCAGATGTGCCTATAGCTGAGCTACAGTTTAACAAGGTGAGTGCATCTGCCCATAGGTGAGCAGTGGTTTAACAGGTGCAAAATGAGTGCCCATAGGTGAGCAGTGGTTTAACACGCTGAAACTGTGCCCCTAGCTAAGCTGAGCGTAATATGCATGCTGACAGCCATATGACGGGTAAACCAGCGTAACCCGTTTGCGCGGAGCTGCACTCCGCACCAACAAGCTAACCGACGGGCAACGTTGAGCAAGCTGTAACAAAACTGCCTTTACACAGACACACCCCCTAGCCTGTCTAGACAGTCATAAAATATAAAAAGCAGTGGCCAGGTTTGAACCCAGGATACCATGCACCATATTCAAGGTACTGAACCACTAAGCCATGACAGCTGTACTTAGAAATGCAGTAATAGCAAATATATAGGAATTAATAGAAAGAGGAGCATGACAAAGCAGGTTTTGTGAAGCTGATACAATTCCAAAATCGCCAATCACAGATAAGTGCGGGAAAAACAGCATATATAAGCCCCATAGGTGGGAATACACAGCATAACCGATTGTAGAACTAACTTGCAGCCAGAATGTCAGGAGTAGGTGAGGGTAGTTGCTTCCGAGCACAGAGGTGGGGCGTTGAGGAGTCCAGATATATGGTCTGGCTCCTTGTCCACAATCATGAGGCCCAACTCATGCAGGGCCAGGTCCTGTGGGAAGCATATAGGGCTGAGGCGTGGGACCGGTTGGCTCATGATCTCACCAGTGCCACAGGGATTCCAAGGACTGGTGAGCAGGTCCGTCACCACCATGTGGACCTGAAGAGACGTAAGCAGGACCAACTGAACCTTTGGATCCAGGAGGCCCGGCAAATGCCCAACGCCCCACTACTGAGTAAGTTACATCTAATTATGTATGTAAGAAATTAACCTAGCTGATATTATGGAGATGTGTATTCCAATATTACTTTATTTATATTACAACTGCCGGTGTCCGTTCTGCAAACCGCAGAGCCTATGGCGATAGGCTGGTGCGGTTGCGCCACCAGGCAGGTCAGTAATCCTCTCCCTGTAACTGTAAATAAATATAAAAGTATGACAGTTAGCAAAAGAGTGCAGTGTAGTCACCAAGTAATAAAATGTGCAAGTAACAGTGTAAGAGTGTTTGCAAGTATTGCTTGATTACAAAAGTGTGTTGCAGTCTGTAATCCAAACAGAAAAATGAAAATGTCTGAAATAAAGATGCCCCACCTGTAATATAATAGTACACAACCTGCAGCAGGCTGAAAAGTACAGCTGCAGAAGATGAGCAAATCACGTGTGAAATATATCCCTTTTGAAATACTGAAACATGACAGAAGTGAGACTGTTGGAAAGGATTGTAATAACTATAGGTAAAACATGTCAATAAAGTCTAGAAGTAAGTACCATCCTGAATTGTAAAATTAAAACAAGTGAGAGAGTGTAAGAAAGAGTTATGAATCCACCAATAAAGTAGTAATAACTCCTGAATAAAGTATACTGCAGTTAGTACAGAATGAAATGAATGTGACAAGCAGAACCAAACTGCGAAATGTGTTCAAAATGTTCCTGCAGCTGGAATGTGTATCCCAAAATCGATATGTTGCTCTCAGTCTGCAATATGCAGATAGTATGATTGTCTGAAATACCAAACATCCACAGTTGTCTATAGCTATATGAAGCAAATGTAGCAGGATGATGTAGCTGAACAAAGCCAGATATGAATGTGTATGAATAAAAATGAAAATGTATATTGATGTAGCAGTAACATTCCTATCACCAACTTGAAGTAGTTATCACATAGGAAACTGTAGGTAGAACTGTAGTGTGTATATATCTGCAGCTATTAGAAATGTACAGCATATGTATTGGTATTTGAAGGTGTTAATTATATTTTCTTCACCCTACCCTATAACCACATATAATCCATTCCATGTGAAATTAGTATGTGCAATCACAATTAACACCCCTGGACATTTGTCCTGTTGGGTCATACATATTTGCATGTACGTTGATGCATCTGCCCTGTTCACACATCCTAACCTGATGGCCTGTTGCCATGAATCAACCCTGCATGTTGTTGGACTGTGTATTGCTGTTCAAATTATGCATGTGTTATGCTCGCTGTTCAATGGTGTGAATATCTGGGTGTTTGGTTAATGGGAATACTAATGCATGCTGTTACAACTAATTGCGAATGGTATTGTATGTTACTAACCCAAACTGTCATGACATAATGCAAAACATAGGATGACAGGGAAGGCGTGTTCCAGCGGACCCACCTCTCCCACCTCAGCTGGCGAGTGCACCTGGCAGTAGTGCCCAGTCCGGACCCTCCTCCGGTGGCCCTGTGCCACCTGCTGGTGGAAGCACTGCAGGGGATGGGGCTCATCCCCCCCTCTGCAAGTGTGGCTGGAGGAGAACCACCACTCACCCTCCGTAGCATCTGGACTGTGGAGCGTAGGGAGATCCAGGAATCTGTTCTTGGGCCTCCTATGCCAGCTTGAGGCACAGGTGGCACAACTAACGGGCATGCCTGTTGCCTGGCCTACACAGCCCCCAGCACAGCCCTGTCCTGGGCAGTGAAGGTACAGTGGCAACTGCCCATGGGTGGGGATATCAGTTCCACTGTTGCCATCTGTGGGATCATGGGCTCTGGATATCCAAACATCCGTCCCCGTCAATTGTGTAACCCCCCCCACACGTGTCATACACCACCCCTGTATGCGTCATGTTTGTCTTGTCTGTTGACCTACCCAACCTACCTCCCCAGCTATACCGACTTCCTTTACCTGACATACCACTCTCACCTGAAAAAACAAAAAAGGCACTCTGTACCCACAAAAAAATTACGCCCCATACATAGCTGCCCATTTTGCACACATGTCTGCTGGACATGGAAACTGTCAATTACAATTGGCTGTACAAGTATTATTGTTATCCTTACACCTCTCTCAGGGGTGGAAGGTTTCAAATGTCACACCAAATTACAAACATATGCACAGCTGTTGCTGATGAAGAAATGGGCAGCTATGGGCCTTACCTACATCCCTCCTGCAAAACCCAAGCTTGTTTCCCTACTGTCTTACCCTCTTTGTGACCCCTTTTTCACCACTTTCCTGTCTCCCCATTTTCATTTCTTTCAAAGAAAATAGCGGTATGCAAGAGAGTAAGCACTTTTAAGCGGTTGTAAGCGGGTGTGCGCGGAGCTGAATGCCAGTGCGCATGCGTGAGCTCCGTGCAAACCAGTGCTAACCTGGTTACAACTGCTTAAAAGTGCCTTAGTCACTCTGAATGACAGGTCCTGTAGTTAGTTTAAAAGCAAAATAAAATCCCACTGTTAGTCCCGAACCCAGGACCTTGGAAACAGTAGTCTGCATGACTTAACCACTAAGCCATGACTGTTATATAAGAACATTGTGCTACAATAAATATATCATGTAATAGTAGGAATGAATGTAAAGGGAATATAGGATGTGTAGTACACAAAGCATGTCATGTATATTTACTGTCAAATCTAATGGATTTCTATAATAGTAGTGTGTGAACAGAAACAGCCATGCTAGTTGGTAGCTAGTAGGTAATAGTATCAGTTATATATATATATATATATATATATATATATATATATATAGTTGTAGGTGTCAGTGTACATACACACTTAGCACAGGAGAGATGAATGGAGAAATGTTAATCTACAACACAGCCTGAATTATGAGAGAGATACTAACCTTTACACTCACAGAACAGTGTCCACAGCATACCAGCATGGTCCCCACCCTTACAATTTGAAAGGGCAATGCCTATCTCACATACCCTTTTATAGCACTGTCCTGAAATCACAGTGAGAACTGCAATCAGTACACAACTGGCTGCATGCAATCAGCAAATGCTGGCTAACAATTGGTGCAGAGGCCATCACATGGACATATGCAGATACCTACAAAAGCATCCTGTACTCCCAGTCCATGCATGCAGTACTTTCATTGCACCATCTGGAGAGAGAGAGAAAAAGAAAGAAAAAAAGGAAATAAAAACACAAACAAAAACTACACTTAAGAAAAACTAAGTTGAAGCTGTCATCAGTGACAGTATCAAGCTGGGCTAGCAGCAGCAGGAACCTATACTAACGGTAACGCAACCAGCTGTGACAAACACGGGTAATGTAAAGTAAAATTTAATAGTCTACATACTGTGAACCCTCCATATGTGTTATTGGTCTGTATCTATATGTATGTCTATGTGATATGTTGTGTGTACGTTGTTTTACCCAAAGGGGACGACTATACATTTCATGCCATTCAGTGTCAGGCCATGATTCTGGCACCAGTTGTCCGTTTCAGTGAGGCCTGTCTGTAGGATGTGTGTGTCAGCTGGTGTATCGACTATGGTGCCTAGTTTGCAGTCATCTGGGAACTTTGTCATCCACAACCCGCCCATGTTTGCTTTCACATCTGAGAAGTAAATGCCAAACAAGACGGGTCCTAGGACAGAGCCCTGTGGGATACCACTTGTGACTGGCTTTGAGTCTGACATGGCTCCCGCAATTTTGACATTATGGATTCTGTTGTTCAACCAGTTTGCAACCCATCATGTGACATATGTATTAACATTAAAGCTATTGAGCTTGTCTATGATGCCTGAGTGGAGTATTGTGTTGAAGGCCTTAGTCAAGTCCAGGTAGGCTGTATGGACTGCTTTGCCCTCATCAATGACTGTAGTGACTGTTTTGAAAAAGTCAACCAGGTTCAAAAGGCAGGATCAGGCCTTCACAAAGCCAAACTGGGTGGGATGAAGTGTCTGTAGGTCCCCAATATCGCTGTATATGAGTTCCATAATGAATCTTTCCATAGCTTTGCAGACCAGGCTGGTTAAGCTTATGGGGCGGTAGTTCCCAGGGTCAGTAGAGGTGCCTCCTTTGTGGAGTGGGACCACTGTTGCTGTACGCCAGGGTTCAGGTACATATCCCATAGTAAGGCTAAGGTTAAATATCTGTTTTATATGCGGTTGTAGCTCCTCTTGGAGTTCACGTAGCACACATCCAGGGATACCATCAGGTAACATTGATGCTGTGTGTTCTGCTTTGCTGAGGGCGGCCCTCACCTGGACATCTGAGATGACAGGGAGGTTGCATTCAGCTGTGATAAGTATTTCTTCTTTTGGGGGAGAGGGAGGGGGGATATTTGCACTGAACCTGTCTGCCAGAATGTTGCCAATATCTGTGGGTTCAGTGAAATGTATGTAGTTGTGTACTAACTCTGAGCATATCTGAGGCTTTTGGTCCATGTTTCTAACAAAACTGAAGAAGGCCTTGTGGTTATCTTTAGTGTCCTTGGCCATTTCTCTCTCAGAGTTGGCCTTGGATGTTGTTATGAGAGAACTTAGCTTATTACTAGTGCCGACCACAGATGCCTTCCCTTTATGTGATTCTGCTCTGTCCTGCAGTAGCCTCCTTCTATTGTTATACAAATTGTCTTTGGCTGGGGTCCACCAGACAGGATGCTTAACCTTTGTGCATAGGGTCTGGGTTAGAATTGTGTGTGCATGTTCCATGCATTCTTGGGGATGTCCGTGGGAAGCATTTGCAAAGGGGTCAGCATTGTGGGTTGTGGCTTCCACTGGCCCAGTGGGCTGCATGGATACCATCTCAGTCCTAACAAGTGAAAATCTGTCTATTCACATATATTTCAAAGTAGTCTACTGTGCCGGTGGTGGTGGTGGGATATGTATATCCAGGCCAATTATTTTTGTCCAGATCACACTAGTGGATGACGTTCCACATACAGTAACTTGTTATGAACCCCCAGAGTGAGGTGGTGCATTGGACCTGTCTCAGTGTGCTGACTGATGGGGCTTGGTACTATGTTGTATGGAATGTGGCAGGTATTGTTGCACAGGTGTCGGCTGAGCACTATCTGGCCATGTACATGTGTATCCACCAAGAGACATACACATGCTACATATGGGAGTAGTAGTATATCACTACAGTTGAGTATCATGTATAGTATGTGTGCCATATTTTTCTGACAGTCTGCTGATATCCTGTTTGTGTTCTCTTTCAGGGACATGGCGCGTAAGCGAAATCCTGCCTACTCTGCTGCAGAAGATGAAGAGATACACCAGAGTCTGGTGCGGGTTATGACATACTGTTTTCCTGCACCAGCCAGAATCAGCAGGAGAGGGCTGCACTGTGGCAAGACCTTGTCCGTAGGGTAAATGACATTGGCACGCATAATAGGACATATGAGCAGGTACGACATCACTGCAGTGATTGAATCATAAATGTCCATCGGCGTGCGTCGGATATCCACAGGCAACAGGTCGCCACAGGAGGTGGGGTGGCCAAACATCCCCCCCTCACCAGACTGGAGGGGCTACTCCTAAGTGTTGTGGCTCCAGCCCAGGAACATCAACAGCAACATACCTGCATTATGATGGAGGCTGGAGCCACACAGCAACACGACATGGAGCATGCAGGTAATATGCCATATGTACACTTGACTGTTCTGTACACTGTTAGTTTATGTATGTGTAAGGTGTGTCCTTGGTATGTAGCTGTCAACATAGTATGTAACTGTGCAGGTGTGATATTGCCAATATCAGCAGCTGACATGTGAAAGGCAACTGTTGTACTACTGAACTGTATCACACGCAGTATCAGTGGCACAGTTGTGCCCACTGACACTAATCCCCTCATTTCTGCAGGTCCCTCCGGTGTTACAGCAAGGCAGCCCATCCATGATGGTGAGTGTGTTTTAACAATACCTATAATAGTCCTGATAGTGCTAGTAATAATAGTGTAACTCAGTAGTGCTCTGTGTGTATACTGCGGGGTGTGCATATGTGCATCACTGGTAACATTGTGTAGACATTGTAAACTGTTTCCTGTCTTCCTCCCACAGGTTCTGGTGCTGCTCTGGTGTCCTGCAGCAGGGAACCTGAATCTGGTGCCACAGGTACTGATAATGATGATATCTGTGTAATAGCACAGGAAGGTGTGTCAGGGTCCGTCATTGGTCAGCCAATTGACAGTACACAGCTGTCAACCCCATCATTGCGCACAGTCATCCTGCCAGTACATCCTATGTCACCATTGTCCCTAGGTGATGGACAGGATACAGTGGGCATTGACCAGGGTAATGTGGTATCTGTGGCACATGCTTCCCCACACAGCAGCCATGGGCAGGGTCCTGAGATGGTACCACACAGACAGTTGCCCATGGGTTCTTGTGGGAGCATCCGTGGGCGTACTGCCTCTGGCAGACATGCCCAGAGAGGTCTGTCAACCTCAGCTATGTTTCTGGCTGTCATGCAGGCACAGTCACATATGGAAAGGTACACCAGACAGGGTCTGAGGGAGCTGAGAGCATGTCGCACATCCATGACTGACAGTATGCGCGACATCGCGGATGCTATCCGTAATTTCACCAATGTCATAGACAGACATTGTGGGGACATATTACAGCAGTTCCACAACTACATGTCCATGAGCCAGGGCAGTGGTGGATGGCTGCGGCATCGACGTGGCCGTATGCCAGCAACAGCAGCAGCTGGCAGTCAGCGCGGATGAAAACAGGCCCGCGGATGCCCCATAGTGCCAGCAGCAGCCCCAGCAATGCAGGGTCTGTGCTGTCATCAGACTGCCCCAGGAGACCACGTGCACGTGGCTCTGGACAGTCCCAACAGGGACCTGTGTCCAGTCAATGAACACCCGCTTCTGATGACAGTACCCAGTCTGGCTTAGTACCGGATACGGTCCGTAGCACCCCTGCCAGGCACAGGTACCGTGTCTGTGGCCACAGACACTGATCTGTATGACCTGCCAGGTGCAGTCTGTGGCTGTCCACAAACTCCAGTATATGGCAGCCATGAGGTGGAACTGTGTGCATGCATACACACATGTGAAATGTTAACACCTAGGGCTACCACATACATGCACACACTGCACCAACAGTGCCCCACCCTGTACTGCTGTCCCTCACCAACACACATACACATACATGTCAATTGGTGGTATCAGTGGCAGACTGAGGCATACCTAGTTCACACCCTTTGCATATGATGAAACTGTGCCACCTCCTGCAGTCTCCAACATCAGTGCAGGAACAGGTTAACATGTCACTGATGCACAGGGTGACTACATAGAAGTGTATTACTAGTATCATGTTGGTAACAGTACAGTGTGCTGATATGATTGTGTGTATATCCCAGCATGCCTGATGCAGTAACTGTATGACTGTCCTGAATTGTTATCTACACCCATAGTAAGTACCATAGTGTAACAGCTGCACATTATTGCATACCAGTGGTAAGGATGTCAACAGATAGCCACATACATAGGTAGCACAGGGGAGAAGGTAATGCAAGTAGTGATACGCAATGATGGACATGTACACTAATGGTGGCATGTTGCCCACAACGACTATGCAATGTGGATGTTTGTGTATGTTGATATGTGTCCAGTACCAATTTAAATTAAATTAAATATTAAATAATATCAGTTTTACCATGGACATCTGGGCTGTGCATTCCTGGGTACAGGTTTATAGTGCCTGCATATTTGCACTGTTACCTACTGGAAGTGGTACCCCTTCTTTGTTGTACAATGGACTACTTCCAGCCCTGCTTAATGTAGCTTTGTTTGCATGCATGTTTGCTTGAGGTTCCCTGGAACACTGATTCCACCTACAATGCAGATTTACAGAGCTTCTGTGGATTCCTAGTGACATCTGCATAGCGTACTATACGTATGTCAATGTCTCACTTGACAGAACGTCACTGTCTGTCCTATTCGCATGTACGTTGCCTGTGACACATTGCATATGACTTACCTGGCATTTGCCCACGTGTGCAGTCATAAATGCCAGCGCTATGAAATCAGTAGCAGTACACCCACACATACTTACCTTCAGTATGTTGTTCCCCATTGGCCCTATGTGTTGGTAATCACCAAGGCAATCACACTACTATGGTAGCATGTGCAAAGGTAACCCGTGAATCACCTCTATGGTCCAGTTGTGGTATATGTGAGTCGTGGCAATGTCACAGCTGCCACATGTATGCAGTCAACCCTCTCCCCTGGCCAGGAACGTACAACACATGTGTGAGATGCAACCACATAGCCAATCTGGGGACCGAGCACTCTGAACCCAGTACTGCCATACCCTGTCAGGTGGCATGACATACTACAGTGACTACAATACCAGTCTGACATAGACCTGCACTGACAGCAATCCAAACACATGAACACACTGGGGCATACTTGGAGCCTCAGAATAGCATCCTGCCTGAGCATCACACACCTCCGCAGCTGGCACACAGGCATACGTTACGTCAGAACAGAGCACATGCCACACATGGCACACACATCCCGTGTGCCAAACATTCACAGCCTGTAGGGCTACACAACACACCTGCTACAGATGTGTCAGGTACCTCTCTTGGCCAGTGCAGTGGGGTCCCACTCAACAGGCTGTACATGAAGGTCACAGTGATATGCCCATGGGGCACTATGGTCCACCACATAACACATGCATACAGGTCAGTCAGAGGCATGGACACATATGACTCAGTCATTGTCCATGCCACTATGGATGACCTGAGATGTACCTCCCTGGACTACATGATAGGGAACATAGAAGGGCTCTCTCAGCATGTGGCACGGGCTGGTATGAGCCTGACCTTGGTTGCCATCATACCCTCACCAGGTATGCTACCACAATATGTAGGAAGGGTGTTCTATGTCTACATTCTGCTCAATCTCCAATGTCATTCATAGGGTATCCAATGACTGTCAGTGTGTGCTTACATGCTAGGGAAGCCACAATGATTTGCGAGGGGCAGCTTGCATGTGTCACCCATGGGCCATTGTATATTGGTGAAGCCTCTTGATACACACATAGTGCCTTTTGCTGCAGGGCAGAGATTACGTAGCCACCTCTGCGGGTATCACACGGGATAGGACACCAACAGTAATGCTACACAACACCAGCAGTGTACACCGCAAGATGCATGCACTGGACACTGTCCTCAGCACGGTAAACTGCAATGTCTGTGCAGTAACAGATTCCTGATTCACTGCTCACAGGTGCAACCCATCACTGCCAGGTTATACCTCATACCATTCCTGTCATCCCCTACACATGTACCACACATGAACAGGGGGGAGGTATCTCAAGGCACCACAGATACACACACCTCCAGGTTGTTGGCACAGCACAAAGCATCAGGGCCTATCCATGTGCAGCTAACAGTGTGTTGGACTGCGCCTTCTGGTTCATAGCCTGGCACACACAACCCTCCCATACACAGGAAACCCACCTGTCCTCCCTAACAACACTGGGAATATGACAGTCTCTAGATATGTCTTTATATGGCTGGACTGCATCCAGCCGAACATTGTGTGTGAGCATTACTGTAGCTACAACACACTAGCTGAAAGGTTCCCAGCATGTAGTCACTGAATTGCAGTGGAACAACATGTTACCACTCCCACAACAGGTGGGAACATGCAGCACCTGTTCATCGACTACATGCAGACTATATGGCCCAGACCAGATGTGTATCCCCCGCTGTTAGGATGATACCATATACAACTCACACTGTATATACACATACCGCATGCAGCCCCTGCACAGTAAGACACAGTCATAATGTTATGCAGTGCAAATACCATTTATTCACTTGAGGCACGTGTCAGACATGGTAACTATTGAAGTTCACAGGTATATATGTGTATGTGTCACACACATAAACCAGCAATGGCAATGCACACATGATGTAAGCAATGTCATGCATTGTTATGAACAACCACCCACACATGGGCATTGTGTGTGACACAAACACACGTGGCAGTTGTGGGTTTCCAAAACATACCTATCTGTGCTCTGACAGTAGTAATAGACCCAGTAGCGGAGCACACTATTTGCATTACTGGGCGATTAGCCCTGTTTGGCTGTACTGATAGTGTGGTGACATCACCTGTGTTTACTGGGGGAATATGCAGCATCTGGTGTATTGTAGTAGTTGCCAAAAGGAAGTGTTCTCTCACACTTGCAATTACACACACCCTACTACCCCCCCCCCCCCACACACACACACACTTGCCATTTGCAGGAATCATACCCCTACCTATGTTATGACACTTGAGAGAGACGCATTAGGGAAGCGCACTATTCGAATTACTGGGAGGTTCCTCTTCTCCGGCTGTACTTATAGGATGCTGACATCATCAGTGTTTGGAAAGGGTAATGTGCATCATGTAGTGTGTTCTCCTGATTGCCAAAAAGCACATATCTTTCATACAGAATTGCACACACACAAACTCCCCTCATCCAAACACAAACACTTGCCATTTGCAGGATTCAAACCCCTACCTAACTATGTTATGACACTTGAGAGAGACGCATTAGCGGAGTGCGCTATTCGAATTACTGGGAGGTTTCCCTTCTCCAACTGTACTTATAGGGTGCTGACATCATCAGTGTTTGGAAAGGGGAATGTGCATCCTGTAGTGTGTTCTCCTAGTTGCCAAAAGGGACATTTCTTTCATACAGACTTGCACACACACTAACCCCCCTCCACACACACTGGGCATTTGCAGGATTCAAACCCCTACCTAACTATGTTATGACACTCGAGACGGACACATTAGCAGAGCACGCTATTCGCATTACTGGGAGGTTTCCCTTCTCCTGCTGTACTTATAGGGTGCTGACATCATCAGTGTTTAGACAGGGGAATATGCATCCTGTAGTGTGTTCTCCTAGTTGCCAAAAGGGGCATTTCTTTCATACAGGCTTGCACACACACTAACCCCCCCCCCACACACACACACACTGGGCATTTGCAGGATTCAAACCCCTACCTAACTATGTTATGACACTCGAGACGGACGCATTAGCAGAGCGCGCTATTCGCATTACTGGGAGGTTTCCCTTCTCCTGCTGTACTTATAGGGTACTGACATCATCAGTGTTTAGACAGGGAATGTGCATCCTGTAGTGTGTTTTCCCAGTTGCCAAAAGGGACATTTCCCTCACACAGACTTGCACACACAACAACCCCGCTAACCCCCCCCCCACACACACTGAGCATTTGCAGGGTTCAAACCCCTACCTAACTATATTATGATACTTGAGGGAGACGCATTAGCAGAGCACACTATCCGAATTACTGGGCATCTGGTTCTGCACCTGCAGTATTTATAGGGTGCTGACATCATTATTTCTACAGAGGTATGTACATCTAGTACTACCTGTCAGGTGGGGGATAGCATATATATGCATTTGCAGCCACCTACTTCAGGGTCAGATATGCACATCGCACTGGCAGGTTATGTTCTATACCATGCTTCGTGACCACAGGACCTGTAACACACAACACAACCAGTCCAGAACACCCCTCCCACATCCAGGACACACACTTTGCTTCCCTGGGAACAGTGTCAGGATATGCAGGTGTTCACATACACCATTCCAGTTGTTAACGTCAGGTGCAGGCATATTGTGTGTGGGAACTACTCAGGCCTCTACAACATTACCCTACAGCCACTACAATTTGTGAGTCCATGTGCTGTGGCAGAACCACTCACCACAGACACATGGGGGAATACATATTGCACCTGACCATCTGCAACATGGGTACTCACTGTTCCACACCAGAGGTAGACCACCATTGTTGATATCTGACCATACCCACCTTTCCCTGGACATCCATATCCCATCCCCACACCCAGGCAAGGTTGTCACTGCAAATAAACTGTATTTATCACAAGCAGACTTTACACTTGTGAAGACTGGGGTGGAAGACTTCAAAGGACCCATGCTGGGGGAGTATACTGGCCACTCTGCATAATCCTTGACAATTGCATTCTATGACCATGTGGAAGGTTTGCATTGATCATGCTATCCCAAATATACCCATGACTGCTCCACAACAGGACACCTTGTCAGGTGTACACCAGCCATATATGAGCTGTCCAACAGACAGAGTGAGCTAATACATTGCAGAGCAGTAGCCCACAGAGGGAGGACATCTGTGAACAGTACCGGCATGACACTTCAATCCCACACAATCATCACGACACAGTGTTGACAGTGAAATTGTCCAGGCAATGCAGATAAGGCTCCCCTCAGTATGTTATTGATGCCCACTTACTGTTAGAGGTCCTCAGCAACCCTCTTCCAGCACACACCAACAACATGGATGTGGCTTAGCACATTCAAACCCTGGGATCTCCACTGTGTCCCTGCTTGACAGAGGCACAGCACACTAGCCTCACACGGTGCCTTGTGACCTACTTTACAGTGGCATAGTAGCCTACTGTACTGGGGAGGCAGACGCCAAGCACACTCTGGCTAAGCTGTCATTCCCTAGGGCAAACAGCCTAGTGTTGACCTCTACACCCATATGTTTAATTGTCAGATGCACATTATTTGTTGCTGATAGACTGTTTGCAGGTCTTTATTGCCATAGCATTCCCTGTTTGTATGAACGTGTGTATCTGTGGAAGATGTTTGCATATGGGAGGGATCCACTATATCACGTATATCTCTGTAGTCATTTAACTGTGTGCACTGGGCAGATTGCTGTAATGTGGTTGGCTCCTGGAATAACACATACACATACCAGATATGTGGCCAACTGCAGTTCAGCCTTCCCATGGCATGTTGTCTGACATATGTCTCATTTATCAAAGTGTGCGAGCATGCCCAGTGTGTGCTTTCCATATGTTGAACTCTGCAGCCCACCACATTTGTGGATGAGTGTGAACTTCAACAATATCTCCTGTTTATGGTTGTGTGTTGTGTGTCATGTTGTGTAGTTACTGTCTAACTGCTTTGTGTGTGAACACAACAGGGATTATACTGTGCCTGCAGGGTTTGCATGGGATACTTTGCATACAGTTGTCAACATCCTTTCATACTGACCTAACACTGTAGTACCGTATAGTGTACTGGTTCAGTACTTTCACTGTGGTGGACAGTATACTGGGCTTTAGTCCTATCACTGCTTTACATTTCCATAGTGAGCACAACGGCCTGGTTAGGGGCCAGTTGTGCACATCTGACCATGTTGCATTATGTTCAGATATGAACTACTTATACCAGGCTTGTCCAACATTGGTAGTGTATTCCACAACATAGGTGTACATTGGCAAACAGTAGCGATGTGCCCTAGGCCATTTCTAATGCTAGTCGGAGAGTGTGTTTGTCCTTCGACACACATTGTAAGTGGAGTTTGCCATAACATATGTCACGGTTAGTATACTGTGCCTCCGTCTACCTGTGACATAACAGTGATACCCAGGGTAAACCTACCATCTCCCATCCACTCATCACGATTCCTCTTGAGGAGAATCGATGAGTGACTCTATGGATAACCTGTACTGGGAGTTTACTCATGAGTGGGGGTGGCTTCTGTGTTATGGATCATGCAGTACAGCTTGTCCTATGTATGTCAGTGCTGGGGTTCAGGTCTCTCATGTGCATAGCTCACTGCCATTCAGATTGTACAAGGTGCAGCATATGTTCATTGATTCCAGCTTGGACATGGCTTTATACATCAGGCACAGCTTGCCTCTGGGTGGGCAGTATGGCAGTGTGTGGAGCTGCAGTTTATTTAATCAGGCAACACATGGCATCTGTTCAAGCTCTTTGATACTCCTGGTGAGGTACTGTTGGGGACTTAACAGTTGATGGAGGTGGCTGCTGAGGTACATCCCACAGGGGCTATTGTAGTCAATTGTAACGCTGATGAAGGATGACTGCACAGCCACAACGACCTCCCCTTATCTAGATCTGACAACCTTCATGATTAGGTGGGTATATGGTATGTTTCTGTGAACACTACAGCCACATGTTTGTCCATTGCAGGATATCTATCACATTGTGTCCCCAGGTCTCTCATTACATGTTAGGTACGTAATGGGTTAACACCTATGTGGTAATTGGTGGGCACTTACTGTATATCCACGGGGGTTGACTATACACTTTTCTGCAATTAGCTTGCTGACATGGCTATGGAACCAGTTGTCTGTTTCTATGTGGCCCTTTTGTAGGATGCTTGTGTCAGCTGGAGGGTCAGATATGGTGGGCAGTTTGCAGTCCTCTGCATACATGTTCAGACACAGTCCTTCCATGTTGGCCTGTACCTATGGGACATATATACCAAACGAGGGAGGTCCCAGGACCAAGCCTTGTGGGATGCCACTTATATCTGGTTTGTAGTATGACATGGCTGCAGCATGTCTGACCATGTCAGTTCTGTCCTTGGTCTGGTTTGCAACCCCTCTATTGACATAGGGGTTTATATTTAAGCTGGTGAGCATATCTATATTGAACACGTAGGGTATTGTATGGAAGCATTTGCAGGGTCCAGCTACGCTGTGTGGACCACATTGCCCTCATCAATGACTTTAATGACTGTTTCAAATGAGTCAAACATGTTTAGGGACAGGATCTGCACTTAAGAAAGCCACACTGGGTAGGGTCCAGTGTCAGTAGGTCCCCAATATCTTTATGTCTGCGGTACATGCTGATCCTTTCCATAGCTGTGCAGACCAAGCTTGTCAGGATTCTGGGGTGGTAGTTTGCAGTATCCATTCAGGCGACACCTTTGTTGAGAAGGACCACTGTTGTTGTACACTGCTCTTTGGGTACATATCCTGTGGTAAGGCTGACATTGAGCAGTAGTGTGATTTGGCATTCCATTCTTCTTGGAGTCCATGTTGGACTCAGCCCAGGACACCATCTCATACCATTGCTGCTGTGTGTTTTGCTTTGTAGATGCTGGCTGTTACCTCAGCATCTGCAATGTCAGGGGGCCAGCAGTCTGCTGGGATAGATATTTTGCATTCTGGGGGGGGAGGTTGCACTGCACCTGTCAGGTTGTATGTTGGCAATATGTGTGTGTGTTTGGTATGTTGTTTGTAATATTTGTGTGATTCAGAGCATATCTGTGAATTCCCAACATGGTTCCTACCATCAGTTGAGTAAGCCTTGGGATTATCCTTAGTGTCCTGTACAATTTGTATCTTCATAGGTTCATACTAGGCTATCCAACCTAGGGCATTTGTAAGCCTAGCCAGTGTGTGTGTCTTTCGCCGCCCCTTGCTATGTGAATATTATGGCCATTTATGATTTACTTTACTGTGCCTCTGTCTGGACGTGACACAGTGAAGACCCCCAATGTACATCTACGATCATCCATCCACTTGGCAATATTCCTGTTGAAGAGTGTCAGTGAGGGGCTCTGCCTAACATGGAGTGGGATTCTGTTCCAGGGTGTGGGGAGCCTCTGGGTTATGTATCTGTCCCTCCAGCACATCCAATTTCATTATGTGTTGAGGTTGACATCTCTCACTCTCACAGCTCCAATGGCTTTGAGTTTTCTGGGGTGGAGCATGTCCATTACTCCTGTATTGGACATGGCCTTGTACAACAGACATACAATGCCTCTGTGTAGGCAGTATGTGACTGCATTCAGCTGGGGTGTCTACAGCCAGGCAGCATATGACATATAACAGACATACAATGCCTCTGTGTAAGCAGTATGTGACTGCATTCAGCTGGGGTGTCTACAGCCAGGCAGCATATGACATATATTTGAGACCCTTTATCCTCTTGGTGAGGTACCTTTGAGGTCTTTCTAACTGCTGCAGGTGTCAGGTAAGGTACATCCCAAATGAGGCATTGTACTAGATTATGGGTCTGATGAGAGAACAGTACAGGGGCACAATGACCTCTGTTGGACATAGATGTGAATCCTTTCATGATACGGTATCCAATATAGACAGTCTTCCTAGCCACATTGGCAATGTGAGTGTCACATAACAGGTTACTGTCCACTTGTGTCCCTAGGTCCCTGATTACTCCTTCCATACATAATGGTTTACCACCTATGTGATAATTTGTGAGTACCAAACCAACCAAGTTCTATGCGCGGGGGAGATGCACGGTCCAAACCAAATGCCACAAAACAACCAAATAGACCAGCAAGAGCAAATGTGGAGGTAAAAAGTAATCCTTTATTGAATACAGACCGGTTTCGGCAAGTGTTGCCTTCTTCAGTGTGGGACAAAACAACAAAGTCCCATCCATCAAACATTATATAAGAATGTTCAGCCAATGAGCCAACAAACATCATAAATATTAATATGATAAAATGTAGCCATAACCCAAAATTATAATAATTTGGAATGGCTAAAAGCTGACTGAATACATTGCTGAACCATCACAAAGACCCTTCAAAACCCCCAGAATGACCCAGACCAACCAATGTAGGATTGCAATAAACATGTTTTCCATGATAGAGTGTATGTTTAAAAGAAGTACATGAGAAAATGCATCGCGTGTATAGTACCCCAAAAACTATCCATATTTTATTATGGATTGTATATAGCACAATCCACCAACAGACATCCAAAATAAACAAATGCAAAATGGAAAAATTGAAAAAATGCTGCAGATTGTGATCAAAGTACAGAACAATATGTTAAACAAATCCTCCATATCGTAATTATCCATAGTACCTATGATAACAAAAAGTGAGATTATACATTGAACTGCATTGCGCTGAACATCCACTCTAACTGAGATCCCTAAAGACATATTAAATATAACACGTAGATGGTCATGGCCATAACATGTTGTAAAACCGAAATAGCCTATCAGAAAAATCCACAAGGGCTCTTCTATAACAAAATGGACCCACCCCCATCTGGTAACAATACCACCTGGAGATGAGAAAACATTAAACAGAAACGGAAACCCTAACATAGAAAAAATATAGGGTAGGCCCATGAAACTAATACGTATAGAACCAATTATAAATGGTCATTAAGCCCAGGGTAAAACAGACCCCCTAATGTAACTATCCAATATTTCTCTTTGTGATCTAATAGGCCATGCCAGCCTTGTTTATTACTTCTGTCACCAGAGATACGATCAATGATCATAAAAGTGAATCTAGCCTGTGGGTGTTTAAGAGTGTGTTGGTACAAAGCACTGGTCTCTTTGTGATTTCTAATATCACTGCAATGTTCATTCATTCGAGATCTAAGTGCCCTGGAAGTTTGGCCTATATAGAATGCACCACAATGACAAGATGCTAGGTACACTACCCAATCACTACTGCAGTTGCCAAATGTTTTAATGTTAAATATCTTACTGGTGTTGCGACTAGAAAATTCCTTAGATTTAGGCATATAAGAACAAGATCCACAGTGACCACAGGGAAAAGAGCCAAACAGCTCATCACCTTGTAAAGTAAGTTGTTTGTAAATGGTACCTCCACTAGCCATGTGTTTGTAATGTGACAAATATGAACCCAAGGTTTTCCCCCGCTTGTATGAAAACCGACATTGTGGACCCAAAACTGACCTCAATTGGTCGTTGGCCAGTAAGATATTCCAATGTTTGTTAATAATATTCCTAACCATATTGATATTTCTTCCATAAGTCGTAACAAACCTGACAGTAGTACAAGATATATTGTTATTCTTGGTTTTGTATTCCAATAGTTGTTCCCTGTTTATGCAATTTGCCCTACATCTGGCTAGATTAATGTCTTGCTGGTCATAACCCCTACTGGCAAACCTCTGGCTCAGATCAATACTGGCTGCTTGATATTCCTCATCCCTTGAGCTAAGACGTTTTATGCGTATGAACTGTGACACAAGGTATTATATTGTGGGT
>NC_056736.1:558454810-558464810 GCF_019279795.1 Protopterus annectens
TTTTATATAGTCTACCCAGTCCTTCTCAGCCACTTCTTCGTGCAAAACCATATTTCACAAATGTGACTGACTGATGTTTTATATAGTTTCGCTATTTATTCACCAATTTCAGTGCTGCTGGTAGTCTTCCTGTTCATCTCCCAGCACCAGACTCTGGTTCATGTCCAAGGTACTCCGAATTCTTATAGTCAACTCCTCTGCTTTTTCCCCAGTCTCTCATGCAGTTTCCCCTGGGACATAGTCTAGGGTTTCACTGGCAAAGTCTCTCCGGTCCCTCTACTGAGTTTCATACAGACTCCTCAGACGTGACTGTCTGGCATACAAAGCAATCTCAGAACCCACATTGATGGGACTGCTGCATATCTGCAAGTCAAGTTCCACTCGAGCAACTCATACGCATGCCTTCAATGGGGTCTGCGATATCAATAGGACTTGTTCGCAGGACAGGTGTGTGTCCCAGAGAGACTGCCATCTGTGGAATAGACTCCCTCTCCAAGTAAAGCAGAATACCTCATTATCCCTTTTTAAAATGCAACCTGGATAATTGGATGGGAAACAGAAAATACACTCCTGGGATTCCAACTGTCCCCTTAATGGACAAGGGCCCTGGGTGCTGACTTATCTAAACATGGGCTAAACTCATGACTAGACTTATAAGGGCCTCAGGGCCAATAGCCTAGTAACCTCCTATGATCCTCTGAACCTTATGGTCAGAAGAATGAGAGAGTCCCCTTGTGTGTTGGCTCACATTGTTGGATACACTTTTCCCTTCTCAGCATGTTCTGCTGGATAAAGCAGCTTAAATCTCACCTGGCTCTTGACATTCACTGAATGTTGGGATTAATTTGCTTTCGTCTGCAAGGTGTATAGTGAGTAATCTTTTTACAAACACTCTTCTTTCTCTAATTTTTAACACAAAGTTGATCCTGACAAAACTGTGGTAGAAAGGCATTCTGTTGGTATGACTGCATGTTTAATATAGGTCTTGGCTACTTTCTCAATTCTGCTGTGGAACACTAGTCCAAGTTGCTCATTTGTGTTTCTATAAAATTAATATAGTTTACGCCTTCCAGTTTCTCTGGTACAGCAAAAAAAAAAAAAAAGTTATGCACTCACCATAACGTTCCATTTGAGTTGTTTATCTCGCCTTTATTCTCACTGATGGGTTTGGAGCTGATACTCGTCTCAGACACGGCCGGTAGCTCGAAACCAAGCCCCTTATCCCATGATGCACTGCTGGAATTACCTCAGATCTTGTTTGCTGTGTGTGTATATATAACCCTGCAAGGGGTGCACTCCCCAAGAAGGAAGTAGTAGTATTGAACAACCAAGATACTAGCCTCTAGGGTCAACCGTCAGCCAGGAGGGGGATGGAGGGAGGGACGCGAGAATAAAGGCAAGATAAACAACTCACATGGAACGTTATGGTGAGTACATAACTTCTTTATGTGAAGTTGTTAAATGTCGCCGTTTATTCTCACTGACTGGTAGCGTCCCTAGCACCGGCAATCTTGGGTGGTTCACGGGAGTACATTTTTCAGGACAGTAGAACCAGAAGACCACCTGTCCCTGGAAGCCTTATCCACTTTGTAATGAGTGATAAAAGTATGAGGCTTAGACAAAGTGGCTGCAGCACAAAAGTTATTAAGGGGCAATTTGGCTTGAAAAGCAGAAGACAGAAATAGCTCTGGTTGAATGAGCCTTTACTTTGTGTGGCAAAGGTATGTTAGTAATTGCATGAACAAATGAGATACAATCCAATAACCATTTTGAAAGTGTTGTCTTAGCCACTAGTCTATCGTTTCTGGCCTCCAAAAAGGATACAAAAAGTTGATCTGATTTCCTAATATCCTTAGTTCTATCAAGATAAAATCTGAGTGGTCTGTGCATGTCAAGTTTGTGCAGCATGTATTCTAAGTTGTTGGAATGGTTGGGAAAAAAAGACTGGCAACTCAATGACCTGACTGATATTAGATTAAGAACAGACTTTAGGCAAAAAGGAGGGGTTTGTTCTAAGAGATACTTTTATCAGCATGGAAAATCATATAAGGAGGTCTGATAGATAATGCTTGAAGTTCTGACACTCTGTGGGCAGAAGTAATGGCCACTAGAAAAATAGTTTTCCTGGACAAAAATATGAGATCACAAGATGATGCTGGTTCGAAGGGGGGAAGAATTATTTGAGATAGCATAAAATTCAAATTCCAGGGAGAATAAGGAGTTTTGACAGGAGGCCTCATGTGAAAAACACCTTTGAGAAAAACCTTAGATAACTTATGGGCCATAATATTTAACCCATCCAATCAAAGGTGGAAATTAGATATGACGGCTAACAACCCGAAATGTGGCAGCTGCTGCTCCTTCCTTAAAAATCGTCAAAAACTCTAAAATGGATGACAAAGGAGCTCGGAAAGGGTCAATTTTTTGTATACTGACCCAAATGGAGAACCTTTTCCACTTACTGCGATATAGTTTTCTGGTGGATGGCTTATGAGTAGACAATAGAATTTGTCTTGTCATCTGAGTGAATGAAGCCTGGCTATTTGGGGAAGTGGATCAGCCAAAGCAGTCAGCTTTAGAGACTGCAGTGAAGGCTGGAGGTCCCCTGACGGGTGTGTCAGGAGGTCTGGAACTGGGTCCAGGATCCATGGATCCTCCAGCAGATGATGGTGAAGAAAAGGGAACCAAATCTGTCGAGGCCAATGGGCTGCTATAAGGATAACAGTCCTTCCCAGCGACTTTGCTTTCTGTAAAAACCTGGGTATCAATGGAATTGGAGGGAATGAATATAGGAGACCCGGAGGCCAATCGTGTACGATTGCGTCTCTCGGGGGATGTCCTGGAGGTGGTATTAGAGCAAAGTAGCTTCTGCATTTGGTATTAATGCGACTGGCAAAGAGGTCACAGCAAGGCTGGCCCCAGTTGTGGAAAATCATGTCCACAATGTGTTGGTTGAGAGACCACTCATGAGGCAACAGGATTGCCCTGCTCAGCTTGTCCGCTATTACGTTGGATTTTCACGGATGTGCATTGCTAACAGAAGATGCTGGGATGACACAGCCCATTGCCATACTCTGAGGGCTTCTCGACAAAAGGGGTAAGACTTGGTTCCGCCCTATTTGTTCAAGTACCAGACAACTGACATGTCTGTCTGAATTGCAACTGTCCATAGAGGAAGAGAGTCCAGAAAGTACTGCAATGCCAGAAGTACTGCTCTCAACTCCAGAACATTGATATGCAGATGTGACTCTTGATCCATCCATGTGCCTTGGGCAGTCTTTCCCAGAAAATGCCTCCCCACCCTATCAGGGAAGCGTCCGAGGTCACAGTGGCTATGCGGGGGAGGCACAAAGGTTCGTCCTATTGTGACATGAAGAGACGTCAACCACCACTGAAGGTCCCTCTTGCAAGAGTTTGTGATGAGAATCATATGGTTCACTGGCAATTTCTGGTAAGACCACTGAGCGAAGAGGAGCCATTGAAGAATTCGCATATGCATCCTTGTGAGTGGAATGGCTAGAATTGCTTCCGCCATCAAACCTAGTACCTTCAAGACCTCTGCGGCTGTAGCTCTGCTGTTCGACACCAATGAGTTGGCAAAGTGAGACCCTTTCGAGTGGAAGATGTACAGTGGTCGTGCTCCTATAAAGACGGTATGCTGCGATGGCGACAAGGCAGACTTTTCAAAGTTGACTAATGCCAAGTGGTGGCAGAGTGTCAGAGTAGATTGTGTTGCCTGAATCAATTGATGCCTGGTGGTGGCGGTAAGGAGCAAATCGTCTAGACACCTGGAATCCTAGATGCCTCAGGTGAGCCATGACCACTGCCATGCATTTGGTGAACACTCTGGGGGCTGTGGCGAGACTAAAGGGCAGGGCTCAAAACTGGTAGTGATTGGCTCCCAGCCAGAAACGCAGGTGATCTCTGGAGTGTCTGCCCATCTTTATGTGGTAGTACGCATCCCTGAGATCGATGGAGCACATCCAATTGCCTTTCCCTAGAAAGGGAAGAATGGCCTGAAGTGTGACCATTCGGAACTTCTCTTTTTACAAATTGGTTGAGCCTGCTGAGGTCCAAGATAAGTCTCCAGTCCCGTTTTCTTTGGAACCAAAGAATCTGGAGTAAGCTCCGAATCCTGTTTGGTCTGCTGGGACTGGCTGGATGACTCTTTCTAGCAACTTGTGGACCTCTATAGTTGCTTGTTCCCTGAGACTGGGTGGAACATCCGGGATTCTGTTGACAGGAGTGGGAGGGGAACAGAACGGTATGAAATACTCTCTGGAAATGATGCTTTGTACCCAGGTATTGGATGTTATGCTTAGCCAGGCTTCTGGGTACAAAAATTAAGTGACCCCCCGACTGTTTCCAGAGCCGGACAGCCGGGTCTCCTTTCAGGAGCGCTGGTAGGGCTGACCAGAGAAAGTACAGTTTTGTACCTACCATAAATGTAGATGTCCGATAGGTATGCATCTGCAGTCATAGCATATGGGTTGTCCTGCCTCAGGCAGCCCTTCGGTCGGCCGGATTGCAAAGTCTGGGTCTGGCCTCGGCTGATGTTGCACTTTCCCCGATGTCAGAGCGTCTGGGGTATAAAAGCATCAGCCAACGCCATCTTCCTCAGTGTTTCTTGCCCCAGATGCCAGGTGCCCTCTAGGAAGGCTAAATTTGGAGAAATGCAATAAATTCCAAACATTTTCAAAAATATATACATACATATATACAAACAAATACACCATAATAGATCCCCCAGCTAGCTAATAGAGGGGTAAGCACCCTAGGAATACCACAGAGGGGAAGGAGGGAGGGTAAACCTGACTGCAGATGCATACCTATCGGACATCTACATTTATGGTAGGTACAAAACTGTACTATGTCCTTCAAGGATGCATCTGCAGTCATAACATATGGGTAGAATACCATAGCCAATCTGGGGGTGGAGGCATTAAGAAAAGGGTGGTGTAGTTAAGATACCCTGCAGGACTGCTGTAGCTAAACCTGCTCTGGATCTGGAGTATAAAGGTAAATTGTAATGCTTGGCAAATGTATGCATGGAGCTCCATGTAGCAGCTTCTAAAATGTCCTTGGTAGCCACCCCTCTTAGGAAGGCTGTAGTGGTGGCTGTGGCTCTCGTGAAATGAGGCCTAATGTTTGCAGGAACCGTCTTTCCATGAAAGGAGTAACAAAAACGAATGCAATTTCCTATCCATTTTGAAATTGTCTGTTTGGAAATTGCTTTTCCTTGTGCCCCAGCAGCATATGCTACAAACAGTTGGTCAGTCTTTCTGTAACTTTTAGTTCTGTCCAAATAGTAGCGTAATTGTCTGTGTATATCCAGAGTGTGTAAAAGTTTCTCCCCTTTATTTTGTGGATTTGGGAAGAATGTAGGCAAGTGAATTGCTTGGTTCAAGGATACCCTGGATACCACCTTTGGCATAAAAGTAGGATTGGTTCTCAATGAAACTCTGTCTTGATGGAAAATAAGAAATGGCTGCACTGCCATTAAAGCTTGTAGCTCAGATACTCTTCTTGCTGAAGTTATGGCCAGAAGGAATGCAGTTTTCCAAGACAGAAACTGTAGATCCGCCGATGCTGCTGGTTCAAAGGGAGGAAGTGTTAGTTTCTCCAGCACAAAGTTAAGGTCCCAAGTAGGTAAAGGTGGTTTCCTTGGAGGATTGATGTTTTTGAGTCCTCTCAGAAATTGCCTTAAGAGAGGATGCGAGAAGATAGGTGGATCAATATTGTATTCTGCTGAAATTGCTAAGGCATGTATCTTAATGGAAGAATAAGACAGGCCATTGTGGAACAATTCTGCTAAGTATTCCAGTATATATGCCATGCTCACCACTGTCACATCTAAGCCTTTTGTTGAGTTCCAAATGAGAAATCTTTTCCATTTTGCTGAGTATGCCTTCCTTGTGGAAGGCCGGCGAGCTTCCATAACAATGTCCTTTACACTCTGTGATAAGCAATTCTGAGGAGGGGTCATGTTATTCTCCAGGCAGTTAGCTGCAGGGTTTTCAAGTTGGGATGCAGGATCTTGAAATTGTTCTGCGTCAGAAGAAGTGGCCATAGGGGGAGAGGCCACGGTTTTGTCTGTGACATGCTCTTCAACAGTGGGTACCAGTGCTGCCTTGGCCAGTCTGGAGCTATCAGAATCACTCTTGGCTGTCCTGCCCTGATCTTCAGTAAAACCTTGGACATTAATGGGAGTGGTGGGAAAGCATAGACTTTTAGAGCTTTCCAGCTGAAAGAGAGAGAGTCCACCTTCCATGCTTGTGGGTGGTATGTCCTTGAGCAGAATGTCTTCAGTTGATGATTGTGGGGTGAGGCGAACAGATCTATCTCCGGCCTTCCCCATGTTTGTGTTATGAGTAAAAAGATGCCTGGGTGCAGCATCCATTCGTGTGCATCCATGGTAGTTCTGCTTAAGCTGTCTGCCAGTGTATTGTCTTTCCCTGGCACGAACTGGGCCTGTAGTTGTATATCGAGTTTCAAGCAAAGTTCCCATAGATTCATGGCCAGCCTGCATAGAGGGTAGGAATGCGTGCCTCCTTGCTTATGTACCACATAACTGTGGTGTTGTCTGTCCTTATTAGCAGGTGGCCTTGATGAAGGAAAGGTTTGAAGGCCTCGATTGCGTGTATCACTGCCAGCATTTCCTTTTGGTTTATGTGCATGCGCAGCTGTCCTTCAGACCATAGCCCTTGGATACATTTGTCCTCCATGTGTGCTCCCCAGCCTCGGTCTGAAGCGTCCGTGGTTATGGTTTGGTTTGCTTTTGGTTTGTTGAAAGGCAACCCTCTGTTGGACTGGCAGGCTTGAGCCCACCACAGGAATTCCTTTTGAAGGCAAGGGATGAGTGGGATCAAAGTTTCTAAACTGTGACTGTGCCGAGTCCATACACTCCTTAGGTACCATTGCAATTTTCTCATATGCAGCCTGGCTTGTGGATGCAGGATGCCATGTAACCGAGGGCCTGCAGGATTTTCCTTGCAGTCAGCTGGGTTTGTCTTGTCAGATTCTTGAAGTAATCCGGAAGCTGTTTTTGTTTTTCTTCTGTGAGAAAGGCCATTTGGGTGGTTATGTCTAGATCTGCCCCCAAAAAGGTTATTCTTTGGGATGGAACAAGTCTTGATTTTTGGATGTTGACTGTGTATCCCAAGGCCTGCAATAGGTGGATGGCATAGTCCAAGTCCTTTAACAAATTTTCCTTGTTGTCCGCTTGCATAAGGCAGTCGTCCAGATATGGGTAGATTTGAACCCCCTGAAGTCTGCAGTGTGCAATTACTGATGCCAGGCATTTTGTGAATACTCTGGGCGCAGTAGATAAGCCAAAGGGCAATGCTGAGAATTGATAATGCTCTGATCCTGCAAGAAATCTGAGGTGTCTTCTGCAACTTTGTCGAATAGGGACATGCAGGTATGCCTCCTTGAGATCTAGAGTCACCAGCCAAGACTCCTTGCCCAGCATGGGAAGAAGTTGCTGTAGTGTCAGCATCTTGAATTTTGGCACAATGAGATAAGTATTCAGTGCGGACAGGTCGAGAATAGGCCTCCATTGATTTTCTTTTTTTGGAACAAGGAATAATCTGGAGTAAAATCCTTGGCCTTGTTCTGAAAGAGGTACCTTTTCTATGGCTTTCATTTGTATTAATTTGTTGATTTGCTTCAAAGCCTCTGCCCTCTGATTTAGTGGCAGGTCTGGCATTCCTTTTCTTTTTGGCAAAAGTGTGGAAATGGAACCTGTATCCTTTGTCTATTATTTGCAGTGTCCATGTGTCCCTTGTGATGTAATGCCAATTTTTTGAGAATAAAGAAAGCTTTCCGCCCAATGGTGCTTCTAATTGAGCCCTGGTCGGCGGAGTCAAAATAAAGTCATCGAGTCTGTCCTGGTGTAGCAGTTGTTGTTGTTGTTCCTGCACTACCTCTCTGGTTGGGAGGCTGCCACTGACGGCCTCTGTAGGAGCCTCTAGCTTGCCCTCTACCTCTGGCATGCCTGTTCCTGCCTCTCTGGGATCTGTCTGAGTCCGGAAAGGACCAATTCTTAGTAGGCCAATTTCTGCTGAATCTCGGTGGTTGGACTTGCAGAAAGTCCTTAACTGTTTGCACAGATTTTGCCTTTTCTTCAAACTTCTTTAAGACCTCCTGAGCCGTGGAACCAAATAATTTTTGTTTTTCCATTGGAGCATCCAGGAGCTTAGCTTTAACATGGTCTGGTAAAGATTGTTCCTTCAACCAGGCATGCCTACGTACAACTGCCCCTGTCATAGCTGACCTACATGAAGCTTCCAGTGCATCATAACCACACTGCAAAAAATGATTGCTAACCTGCTGTGAGTTATGTACCAGATCCTGAAGTGATTTACGGTCTAGGGGTTCAGAAGAGAAAAGCTTCTTATGCAATTCATCTAACAAATACTCTTGGTACTGAATCATATGAAATTGACAATTTAATGCCCTCATGGAAAGAGTAGCAGAAGTATATACTTTCTTTCCCCATCTCTCTAAAGCTCTAGACTCTCTTTCAGAAGGTAGTGGATTTTTAGCAGTGGCAGCTGCAACCCCTTTTGGGCCCTGGGAAATAGTTTCTGGGTCTGCAGAGTGGGCCTTGTACAGGTGTAGGATGAGAATCCGGGACCCTGTAGTACCTATCAGGTTTGGCAGGAGCCGGAGGGAGAGAATCAGGGGCTGTACTAGCATCAGAGTACACATCATCAATAACATTCAAAACAGGAGGTATAGCTAAAGGCCTATGCTGAGGTAAATGTAAAAAGGTCCTTAAATCTCTTTCTAGAATCAGAAAATTCCTGGCCCTGCCATTAAAAATGTTCTCTCATAGAATGCAGTGTCTCACCAAATGAAAATTCTTCAGGAGGGGAGGCCGAAGGAATAGATTGTTCAGCATCAGAATCCTCGTAGGCCGAATAAGCCTCCTCCTGGGGGTCTGACAACACAGATCCATCCGTAGACTCATCTGAAGAGTGGGGGTCAGAGGGCTCAACCCTATGCCTTTTGTCTGGTGGTGGTAGAGAGCCCCTATCTGGGTGAGGTTGAGAACCTCTAATTAAAGAGATAAGATCCTCTGCTAGGCTGAGAATCTGAGAGCCAGTAGAAGGCCTCTGAGAGGTAGTCTTGGGAGGCAAAGCTTTAGCAAGTTTAGCAGCTTTAGCCCTAGAAAAGGCCTTAATGGACATGGATGCAGGGGGTCTGACTGCACCACGTGCAGGAGTAGACTTGTCTAAAGGAATGGTGTCGGACATGTCCTGGACACCGGTTTCAGTAGGTAATTCAATAACCGACTCAGCCGAGGCCTCCGTGGCCGAGGTAGTCGGTTGAGTGGATTCAGTTATAGGAAGCACCGAGGACTCTGTTTCAGCCAAAACAGAGACACTCGCGGTAGGCCTGACCGTGGTTTCAGCCGAAACTGCGGGCCGCGAGGGTAGGTCCTTGTCCTTCCATTTTTTAACCACATGCGAAGTCGGAGTTTCCGACGGCATCTTGTATGCAAAATTAGCCCCAAAAAAATCCTCTGCAAACTCCGACCGACGCCTAAGAGTTCGTCGGTTGAAGGAAGCACAGGCTGAGCAGGCAGAGACGTTGTGGTCTGGGCCTAAGCAAGGGAGGCAGTAAGAGTGGAAATCCTTATGAGGTATTTGTTTCCCACAAGTTAAACAATTATTTACTTTATCTTACATCGACTGAGGCAAGAATGAGTCCCCAATGGGGTACTTAGCTTTTTCGAAGTCTTTGGTAGCTGAATCACAGGAGCTGGCCGACCGGCACTTGCGAACTGCTTCTGCTTCGGGCACCACGCAGCAAGAAAGACTGAGGAAGATGGCGTCGGCTGATGCTTTTATACCCCAAACGCTCTGACGTCGGGGAAAGTGCGACATCAGCAGAGGCCAGACCCAAACTTTGGAATCCGGCCGACCAAAGGGCTGCCTGAGGCAGAACAACTCATATGTTATGACTGCAGATGCATCCTTGAAGGACATCTGGC
>NC_056736.1:558769810-558944810 GCF_019279795.1 Protopterus annectens
CTAGATTTCAACTTGAATTCCTGATTCTGTACGTGAAATTGATTAGACTCAAGGATGAACCGGCAATAATTACAATTCTGACATTTAAACATGCCAGGGTATCTGACAGAGGACGATTTCTGTTCAAAAATTGACTTCAGGTTCCTAGCTTTCCTATATGTGATTTTAGGCTCAGATCCTAACTTTGAAAAAATTAAAGGGTCAGCCCGAAAAAGTTGCCAATTTTTGTTAATGATTTGACACATTAATGAACTGTCAACTGAAAAGGTGGTGATAAACCTCGGAAATCCTCCTACAGGTGGTTCAGCGTTTAACTCCACATGCTCTCCAACTGTACTCGGCTCAGTTAAACCTGCTGATGACTTGAATGGTAACAAGGGGACATAGATGTTAACTGCCCTTTTATGTTTTACCTCGCTTATGAGGTCTTCCAGTAGGGCCAACGGGTAAGAGCGACTAAGGAACATCGATTTCATGAGGGAACACTCAACCTCGAAATAGTCGTCCCTACTAACCATTCTCGCCGCCCTCACCAACTGCCCTTTAACTACTGCCCTCTTTTGTGAAAAGGGGTGGCAACTGGAGAAGTGCAAGAAGGTATTGGAATAGGTCGACTTCCTATATATACAGGCGGAGAAGCAGTCCGATTCCAGAGCTTTTGACAATTCTATATCCAAATAGGAAATCCTTGTGGTGTTAAACTGGAAAGTGAAGGACAGAAAATTGGTGGTGTTGTTGAGGAAACTCACATATTCTTCGGCTTCTTCCCTGTCTCCTTTAAAAAGGATAAAGATGTCATCTAGGAAGCGAGTATAGAATCCTATTCATGCACAGTAGGAAGGGTGCTCCAATACGAACCGATGTTCCCAGTCAGCCATCACCAAGTTGGCAACACTTGCCCCACATGGTGACCCCATAGCTACACCGATGTTCTGCATGTAAAAATTGTCCCCAAACATGAAAAAATTGTTGGTTAAAACCAGGTCCAATAGCTCTCCTACTAGCTCAATGTCATTGTTGCTAGCTTCGTGTACTCTCATTCTAGTCGAAACCCAATCAATTGCCACATCATGTGGGATACTAGTGTATAGGTCTCTGACATCGATGGTCAAAAAATTGAAATGGACCTGGTATTGCATGTTATTCAATTTAGTAAGGAAGGACCAGGAATCCTTACAAATCTGAGGTTCCAATTTAACAAACTTCTGCAGAATACTGTCGATGACCTTAGCGCACGAGTATGCTGGAGAGCCTCGGCTGTCAATGAGAGGCGATCGGGGATTGACCAGGTCCTTATGTAACTTTGGTATTCCAAAAAGATAAGGAAACCTAGGGAATGACGTATAAAGGTAATCATAAAGCTCCTGGTTAATCCTACTTTCCAAAAACATTTCCTCAATGTTGTCCTTAATACGCTTGTATGACTGGTTGACCTCGTTCCTGGAACTAAGAGTGTAGGCTGGGGGTGTTAACATAGCTGACATACGACCAAAACAGTCATCCTGACTAAAAATCACTGCCCCACCTCCTTTGTCCGGTTTACACACAAACGTTTTGTAACCTAAATGAGGAAAGTAGGTCCATCTCCTCGGCACATTCAATTGACAAACCCCTACTAGGCAACCTCCTGGTACTTCTAATATCCACTTCACATATTTGCTCAAAAGTAGAGAGAAGTGGATGAAGAGGGGGGTTAAAGGTGCTAGGCACATGAAGTTGTTTCATACTACTTGTGTACACCTCACCTCCCATCATTAACTGGAAATTGAGTTTCCTGGTAAAAGATTTAACATCCAGGATGGTCTTAACTATGTCCAGGCGCTGCTTCGGAACATATGTTTGACCTTTAGACAGTAAGTCGGCTATTGCTGTGGAAACTACCATTTGTGAAAAGTTGTAAACTTTAAAATCGCCTGTGGAGTTGACTATAATCTCAGGACCTTCAGATGTAACTGAGTTGCCAAAAATGGCAGAGGAAGACCCCCCCAAACGAGTGGACTAGTGAATTATTGATTGTCAAAACAGACTCAGCACCTCTCAGGGGAGAATCAATTTTTACCTGTTGTTTCTCCTTGGAACGGGTCGATTCGACCAATGGTTCCTCTGTTTCGGTCTGGCACCTAAAAAATCATTATTGTTGTCAATTTTATTAGAGCCATCCTGCATTATTCCGTTAACCCTCGTATTAGCATTGTTTCTATTCAACAGGCGTTCACTCCTACGTAATTCCACTGGCTGGTACTCATTTTCAAAAACCCCCTCCTCATCTATTTGAACTGAGTTGTTCAACATTGTGACTGACTGGGCCTTAGGTGTTGAATTCACTTTAGAATTGAAAGGTCTAGGACCACCTTTCCAAGTTTGACCTGAAGGAGGACTTGGGTAAGCTAACCCGTCCCTGTAAGCCTTAGTGTCCCTATCTAACTTCTTAACCTTAATAGTTTTAAGTTTATTCAAGTGTGCATCAATACCATTAAACAATTTAGCATAATCATATGTAAATTTCTCAAATAAGAGGTCACTTTTGATGTTATTGTCTAATGTCTATGCTTCCACATTTAATTCTTCAATTTGAAGAAGATAATGTTTAATAATTACATTTAAAAGGTCAGCACCATGCTGATCAAAAAGACATATAAGTTCCTTATGAAATAATGAATTAGCTACTAAGCCAGTTGGGTACTGATGATGTCTAAGGCCTTTAGGCACGATTCTCCGTGCCAAACATTCATTGAAGTAAGCTACTTCAAGTTGTAATTTCTTAATTTTCAATAAGGTAGCGTCGAGCTCTTTAAGGCTATACACAATGTCAGGGTCCCTGTTTGCTTGATGATTTAAGTCGCTACAAACATTCGAACCAAATGAAGGGTTAAAAGAAACCCAATTGCTAAAATCAGGAAACTTTTGAAAAGTACTCACTGGACCTGGTGGGTTGATAACTCCAACGGGTACCCCTGCAGGTTGGATCACATCGGAGTTATGACTCTGCATATTCAAGCCAGTAGGATTAATCAAGCCAGTAGGATTGTTTGATAATGAAAAAAATTGCTGCCCCATTGCATGGTTAACCCCTGTTACAAAGTTATTAACGGAGTTAAACTGCACTACTTCATCCTGGTGAAGTTGTGTTTCAGCCGATGAAACTGCCGCCGGAATTCTCCTCTGCGATTCAGTGGGTGAAGGCACTACTTCACTCAAGTGCTGGTCCACGTCGAACGTTAATCCTGCCGCCGGAATTCTCCTCTGCGATTCATTGTTGAAAGCTGCCGAATTCTTCCCAACACCACTAGATTTACGGAAAGTCAGAGTACCACTTTGTTTGACAGGGAAAGCAGCCGGTAGTCGCCCTTTAAAACAGGAACTACTCTCAAGCACTCCTTCAACGTTAAGCGGGACATCAGCTGAAGGAACGTTAGAGCCATTCAGTAGGTTACCACAGTTAGTAGAAGTACCTGCAGCAGCTTGTTGCAAACGGGAACAACCTATTACGTTGATCCCCGAAGCAGTTGTAAGTGTAGTTGGTGTTACAGGTGTTACCGGTAACACGTCTTTTAACACAGGTCCATTAACGTCTCTGTTAGAAGCCGGATTAGGCATTAAAATTGGAAGGGAAGATTGAACCAAATTTCGCACATTGACCTGCTGCTTCTCTAGCAGGTCGATTCTGTTCAGCATAACGTCTATTTTGGAAAATAGCAATTCAAGAGATTTATCGCTGATATTATGTGTAGATCCATTGAGAGGGACTGGACTGGCAGTGGTTGGCGGGTCCGGTTTCAAAATCTCCGGAGTTGCATTCGGAAAGTCACTTACAGGTTCCCCCATAACTTCAAACGCCAAACAAGGAAAATAAGTAAACCAATAATCCACTAAAAGGGCGAAACAGTAAGTGCACCAAACAGCAAAAAGTCCACAGCACGTTACTGACAATATAACCACTGCTTAAGCAACAGTCCCAACTTGTGAAAAAATATATATTTATTAAAGCGCTTTTCGAATGCCTTCTTAGGCAATCTTCTTCAGAAACAAATGAGTGATTCTACAACTGATTTAAATAGTATGACATCACTTGATACAAACAGCCTTTGCTAATGGTAAAGTTAATTACATTGGTAAAATCATTAAGAGCTTTAAAGGTAGAGGACCTTTTTAACTTGTTACTCAAGTTGATACCGTTACACAGTGTAGTTTTACTCTACTACTCTATAATACATTTAAAACATTTCAAACCTGTCCAACAGGTAGATGCAGAATTCATTTTAAACGTGAATTAAAAAATGTTGGAACAATTTAAAATGAAATTAGTTAAAAAATCAAGAAATGACTGTACATGTATTAAAATGAACCCTTTCCTATAAATAAACTACATTATCGGTGGTACAGTGTCTTGCCAAAACCAAAATAAAAATAAAAATCCAGATGACCCAGTGAACCAAATTAGGTCATATGTATTAAAATCCTTCCAAAATATATGTGTTAATAACAAAAATTAAATAATGCCAACCTACCTCTTCAGACTCAAACTACGAAGTATACATGAAATAGAACAAGATTCGTTTAGCCCAGGACTATGATAAGCTTCTAACTTGATTTGCCAATATAGTTCCCTTCCTCATCTATGTCCCCTTGTTAGACCTCATAAGCGAGGTAAAACATAAAAGGGCAGTTAACATCTATGTCCCCTTGTTACCATTCAAGTCATCAGCAGGTTTAACTGAGCCGAGTACAGTTGGAGAGCATGTGGAGTTAAACGCTGAACCACCTGTAGGAGGATTTCCGAGGTTTATCACCACCTTTTCAGTTGACAGTTCATTAATGTGTCAAATCATTAACAAAAATTGGCAACTTTTTCGGGCTGACCCTTTAATTTTTCAAAGTTAGGATCTGAGCCTAAAATCACGTATAGGAAAGCTAGGAACCTGAAGTCAATTTCTGAACAGAAATCGTCCTCTGTCAGATCCCCTGGCATGTTTAAATGTCAGAATTGTAATTATTGCCGGTTCATCCTTGAGTCTAATCGATTTCACGTACAGAATCAGGAATTCAAGTTGAAATCTAGATTGAATTGTAACTCTACAATGTTAGTATACCTGGCTCAGTGCCAAAATTGTTTGGGATTTTATGTGGGGAAAACCGAGCGTAAGCTTAGAGAGCGCATTTACGAGCATAATTATGCGATTAGGAAAGGCAAGGAGACCAATGCCTTGGCGAAACACATTCAGGAATTCCCTATGCATAGTTTCAAATTCATAGGCATTGAACAGGTTACACATGATGTTAGAGGGGGACCCACACATTTAAGACTCTTAGAAAGGGAACTATATTGGCAAATCAAGTTAGAAGCTTATCATAGTCCTGGGCTAAACGAATCTTGTTCTATTTCATGTATACTTCGTAGTTTGAGTCTGAAGAGGTAGGTTGGCATTATTTAATTTTTGTTATTAACACATATATTTTGGAAGGATTTTAATACATATGACCTAATTTGGTTCACTGGGTCATCTGGATTTTTATTTTTATTTTGGTTTTGGCAAGACACTGTACCACCGATAATGTAGTTTATTTATAGGAAAGGGTTCATTTTAATACATGTACAGTCATTTCTTGATTTTTTAACTCATTTCATTTTAAATTGTTCCAAAATTTTTTAATTCACGTTTAAAATGAATTCTGCATCTACCTGTTGGACAGGTTTTAAATGTTTTAAATGTATTATAGAGTAGTAGAGTAAAACTACACTGTGTAACGGTATCAACTTGAGTAACAAGTTAAAAAGGTCCTCTACCTTTAAAGCTCTTAATGATTTTACCAATGTAATTAACTTTACCATTAGCAAAGGCTGTTTGCATCAAGTGATGTCATACTATTTAAATCAGTTGTAGAATCACTCATTTGTTTCTGAAGATTGCCTAAGAAGGCATTCGAAAAGCGCTTTAATAAATATATTTTTTCACAAGTTGGGACTGTTGCTTAAGCAGTGGTTATATTGTCAGTAACGTGCTGTGGACTTTTTGCTGTTTGGTGCACTTACTGTTTCGCCCTTTTTGTGGATTATTGGTTTACTTATTTTCCTTGTACAGTGGGGAATATTAGTATATAATGCCTTAATATCCACTGTACACATATACCATGTTGTTTCAAGCTGCACGTATTGAATCCAGGCCCATACATATACTAATAATTGTTTCAAATACTTGGTAAGAGTTGGTCAATGATCCATGTCCTGAGACTACAGGTCTACCGGGGGAATGTAAAGCATTTTTAGCTACTTTTGGAAATAATGCCCTCTTTCAAGGCCAAAACCAAAAAAATCAATCTCTCTCTTAAATTTCAGTGTAGGGTCTAACACCATCTTCTGGTAAAACTGTACATTCATCAACTGGTTAACCGCCTCCTGAATATACAAACCATAATCCCAAATACCCACTGCTTCCCCTTTTATAAGCATTCGTAATAACCACATCATGTTTACCTTCAAAGATTTTAATGCACAACATTGTTCTTGAGTAAAGTCATTACTACTCCTGCAAGAGAAATTAAAATGTAGATCTCAACATTTGCTGCTGAAAAACCAAGCATGTGATACGAAATCTAGGGCATATTTCACTATATGGGTTTGGTAGTTAATTGCCCTAAATGCTAGGGTGGAAGAGGTGTACATCTTCTTGCCCAGCCTGTCCATTACCTTGCTATTCTTGTCTGAAGGTAGGAGTGATGAGGATGGAATAAGTCTAGACAGTTTGTCTGGGGCCACTGCTATCACTGTGGGGTCCACCAAGGGGTCATCAGGCACCTTATAGAAATGATCAGGTCTCTTGGGAACAGATGGATGAGAGTAAGGGTTTTTTTTGAGACTGATGCAAATGCATCTAGGTATGCAGCAATCACTGGAGGGATGGCTGATGGGGAGGGTGATTTAACCTGGAGCAGCTCAAAATACCTTTTTTGAATTTCTGCCATCTGGGTAGTACCCCATTTAAAATACTCCCTCATTTTTGTTATAGTCTCCCCCAAATGTAATGTCTTCTGGAGGGGAGTCTCCCTCAATGGAATCCTCATCAGGGGAGTAGTATTCCAAGGGGCAACCTATTTGGGATGAGTAAGTGACCCATCTGAGGAAGAGGATAAGGATTCTTCCTGAGAAATGGAAGGAAGGATAGAGGTAGCTGAGGCAGGTCTTGGGCTAAGCACAGGTATAGTGGGTGCTGAGGAGGCTGAAGGCCTGCATTAGACTGTGTGAATGACTGCCAGTCTGGTTGTCCCTCCAAAGGAGAAAACAAATGTTTGGTCTATTGTCTCCTTTTTAAAGGAGTTGATTTAGGAGAAGTTGTGGGCCTAGTTTCAGGGATCAGGCCTAAAGAGGACGAATCTGAATCCTGGATCATGGACAGTCATCTGGTGGAGCCTGGTTCCCCCTCAACTTCGGTAATAGACACTGGAATAATTTCAGTGGACTTCCCTACTGGTACTTTGGAAGCAGCTTCCTCAAAGGTAGAAGCAGTACACTATTCTTGCAGACATCTCTCAACCCCTACATTGGCAGTTGGCAGGGCATACAAAGATGGAGAGGCAGAGGTGGTAGGTCTTGAAACTTGCCTTTTTTCTTGGCGGTTTTGCCAGGGTGGCTAACTCTGGAGTCATTCTTAATGCTAACTTCTTTAGCACCTGGTTTTCCAAATACAAATTGAGGGCAGATGGCTTTTGAGAGTTTTGGGAACAAAAGACTGGCAGATGGCACAGGAGGGTATGATCGTGTTCCCTGCCTAAACAGAACAAGCAAAGATCAAGGGAGTCTTTATGCAAAATTTGACATCCACATCTGCATTTACCTTACTTAGTGGACATTGGTTAAGAACAGACAGACAACCCAAGCTCAAGCGAAAATAAGAATTCTCCAATGGGGCACTTAACTTTAGGCATCTTGAAGGAGAGGAGCAAAACGATATGACGCTCAACTGCGGCAGAAAAGTTCTGAGGTCCGCATGTGCAGATGTCATATTTTAAGGCCCTTGGTTTATGGTGGTGTGTGTGATGTCCCACGCACCAGCAGCAACCAGGTTTAAGCTTTTGTATAGGAGCCGATGTTCGGGTCGCCTGAGGCAGAGTATCCCACAGTAATAATACTGCAACATGGGAATAGGACATCTACACTTGTAAAACATGGCAGAAAGTACAGTTTTGTACCTACCATAAATGTAGATGTCCGATAGATATGCAACTGCAGTCCTTACATATGGGTTGTCCTGCCTCCGGCAGCCCTTCGGTCGGCCGGATTCCAAAGTCTGGGTCCGGCGTCGACTGATGTCGCCTCCTCCCCGTCAGAGCGGCTGGGGTATAAAAGCATCAGACGACGCCATCTTCTTCAGTGTTTCTTACCCCAGATGCCAGGTGCCCTCCAAGGAAGGCTAAGAAAGAGTCCCCAACGGGGTACTTAGCTTTTGAAGTCTTCGGATAACGAATTTACAGGAGCTGGCCGAATGGCACTTGCGAACTGCTTCTGCTTCGGGCACCACGCGGCAAGAAAGACTGGGGAAGATGGCGTCGGCTGATGCTTTTATACCCCAGGCGCTGTGACATCGGGGAAAGGGCGACATCAGCCGACGCCGGACCCAGACTTTGGAATCCGGCCGACCGAAGGGCGGCCTGAGGCAGGACAACCCATATGTGATGACTGCAGATGCATCCTTGAAGGACATCCTGACTGCAGTTGCATATCTATCGGACATCTACATTTATGGTAGGTACAAAACTGTACTATGTCCTTCAAGAATGCAACTGCAGTCCTTACATATGGGTTGAATACCATAGCCAAGCTGGGGGTGGTAAGCTCTAAGACAAAGATGGTGTAGCTAAAATGCCCTGCAGGACGACCGAAGCAAAGCCTGCTCGGGATCTGGAATATAAAGGCAGGTTGTAGTGCTTGGAAAATGTATGCACGGAGCTCCATGTAACAGCTTCTAGAATGTCCTTTGTAGCCACCCCTCTTAGAAAGGCTGTGGAGGTGGCTATAGCTCTGGTGGAGTGTGGCCTGATATTGGCTGGCACACCTTTTCCATGGAAAGAATAACAGAATCTGATGCAGTGTCCAATCCATTTTGAAATTGTTTGTTTGGAAATTGCCTTTCCTTGTACTCCAGCAGCGTAAAATACAAATAGTTGGTCAGACTTTCTGTTGGCTTTTGTTCTGTCCAAGTAGTCGCGCAGTTGTCTGTGTATGTCCAAAGTGTGCAGCAGCTTTTCTCCTTTATTTTGAGGATTGGAAAAGAAGGTAGGCAGGTGAATTGCTTGATTTAGAGACACCCTGGATATCACTTTTGGCATGAATGAGGGATTGGTTCTTAAAGAAACTCTGTCCTGATGAAAAATGAGCAATGGAGGTACTGCCATGAGGGCCTGTATCTCCGAGACTCTTCTTGCTGAGGTAATTGCCAACAGGAAAACTGTTTTCCAGGAGAGAAATTGCAATTTTGAAGATGCTGCTGGCTCAAAAGGAGGAAGAGTTAATTTTTCCAACACGAAGTTGAGGTCCCATGCAGGCACTGGTGGTTTTCTGGGAGGTTTGATATTCTTTATCCCTCTTAGAAACTGTCTTAGCAAAGGATGTGTAAACACAGGTGGATCACTGTTGTATTTTGCTGAAATTGCTGAAGCGTGTATTTTTATGGAAGAATATGAAAGTCCATTATGTAGCATTTCTGCCAGGTATTCTAGCATCTGTGGGATGCTCATTACTGATGCATCCTGACCCTTGTTGGCATCCCAGATGTTGAATCTCTGCCAGTTGGCTGAGTAAGTTTTTCTGGTGGAAGGTCTGCGTGCTTCCAGTAAGATCTCTTGAACTTCCTTGGAGAGAGATATATGGGGAGAAATCATGTAACCCTCCAAGCTGCCGAGTTTGCAGGTTGCGATGAACCGTCCTGTAACGGTGCTCAAAATGCCTTTCGGTTGTTCTGCTTTGATCTTCAGTAACACCTTGGTCATTAATGGTAGAGGTGGGAATGCATAGATTGTTAGAGAGTTCCAGCTGAAGGAGAGAGCATCCATTCTCCAGGCTTGAGGATGGTGTGTCCTCGAGCAGAACTTCTTCAGATGATGATTGAGGTTGAGGCAAAGAGATCTATGTCCGGTCTCCCCCATACATGAATTATTTGTGAAAAAATGTCTGGATGCAACATCCATTAGTGCGGGTCCAAGGTGTCTCTGCCTAGACTGTCCGCCAGAACATTGTCCTTGCCTGGAACAAACTGGGATTGCAACTGTATGTTCAGTTTCAGGGACTTTTCCCAAAGAGACACTGTTACTCTGCAGAGGGGGTAAGAATGAGTACCTCCCTGTTTGTTTATGTACCACATAACAGTGGTGTTGTCTGTCTTTATTAGTAGATGACCTTGCTGAAGAAATTTTCCGAAGGCCTCGATTGCATGAATTATTGCCAACATCTCTTTTTGATTGATGTGTAGATGCACTTCCCGGGGTGCCCATTGCCCTTGAATGCATCTGCCCTCCATGTGCGGCCCCCATCCATGATCTGAGGCGTCTGTTGTAATGGTTTGACTTGTTTGAGGTTTGTTGAAAGACATGCCTTTGTTTAGCTGGCTTGCTTGAGCCCACCACAGAAATTCCTTTTGTAGACATGGAATGAGTGGAATAATTGCTTCTAAGTTGTGGCTGTGTTGAGACCATAAACCTTTTAGGTACTATTGTAGTTTTCTCATGTGTAGTCTTGCCAGTGGAATCAGAAGAATGCAAGATGCCATGAAACCCAGGGCCTGCAGGATTTTCCTTGCAGTCATCTAGGTGTGCTTTGCTAGGCTTTTGAAGTAATCTGGTAATTGTTCTTGTTTCTCTTCTGTGAGGAAAGCCATTTGTGAGTTTGTGTCCAGTTTGGCTCCTAGAAATATTATTTGTTGGGATGGCAGTAGTCTTGATTTTTGAATGTTGACTGTGTATCCCAAAGCCTGTAGTAAGTGAATGACATAGTTCAAGTTTCTTATCAAGGCTTGCTTGCTGTCCGCTTGTATAAGGCAGTCGTCCAGGTAATGGCAAATTTGTATCCCCTGAAGTCTGCAGTGTGCAATTACTGATGCCAGGCATTTCGTGAATACTCTGTGCGCAGTAGATAAGCCAAAAGGCAATGCTGAGAATTGATAATGCTCTGACCCGGCAAGAAATCTGAGGTATCTTCTGCAACTGTGTCCGACTGGGACATGCAGGTATGCCTCCTTGAGGTCCAGAGTAACCAGCCAAGACCCCTTACCCAGCATGGGAAGAAGTTGCTGTAGCGTCAGCATTTTGAATTTTGGCACAATGAGAAAAGTGTTTAGAGCGGACAAGTCCAGTATAGGTCTCCATTGCTTTTCTTTTCTTGGAACAAGGAACAGTCTTGAGTAGAATCCCTGGCCTTGTTCCTGAGGAGGAACCTTTTCTATTGCTTTGATTTGTAGCAGCTTTGAAACTTGTATTAATTCCCTCTGCCCTTTGATTTTGTGGCAGGTTTGGCATGCCTTGTCTTGTTGGTAAAGTATGGAAGTGGAACCTGTAACCTTGGTCTATTATGTCCAGAATCCATTTGTCCTTTGTTAACGTGCCAATTTTTTGAAAATAAGGATAATTTTCCGCCTAAAGGTGCTTCTCTTTGAGCCTTGGTCGGCGGTGTCAAAGTCAAGACATTGTGATTGTCCCTGTGTAGCAGTAGAAGTCCCTGCGCCACTTCTCTGATTAGTCGGTTGCCATTGGCGGCCCCTGTAGGAGCCTTGGTATTGCCCTCTACTTCGAGCACGCCTGTTTTTTCCCCTTTGGAACTTGTCAGTGTCTGGAAAGGACCAATTCTTCGAAGGCCAATTCCTGCTGAACCTTGGTGGCTGAAAGTACAGTTTTGTACCTACCATAAATGTAGATGTCCGATAGGTATGCATCTGCAGTCCTTACATATGGGTTGTCCTGCCTCAGGCAGCCCCTCGGTCGGCCGGATTCCAAAGTCTGGGTCCGGCGTCGGCTGATGTCGCCTCCATCCAGACGTCAGAGCGCCTGGGATATAAAAGCGCCAGCCGATGCCATCTTCCTCAGTTTTTCTTGCCCAGGATGCCAGTTGCCCTCTAAGTAAGGCTAAATTTGGAGAAATGAAAAATTCCAAACATGCACAGCAATAAAAAAGAAATACACCATAAAAGATAACCCCAGCTAGCTAAAAAGAGGGATAGGTATCCAAAATGTACCACAGAGGGGTAGGAGGGAGGGAAATCCTGACTGCAGATGCATACCTATCGGACATCTACATGTATGGTAGGTACAAGTACAGTTTTGTACCTACCATAAATGTAGATGTCCGATAGATATGCAACTGCAGTCCTGACATATGGGTTGTCCTGCCTCAGGCAGCCCTTCGGTCGGCCGGATTCCAAAGTCTGGGTCCGGCGTCGGCTGATGTCGCCTCCTCCCCGACGTCAGAGCGGCTGGGGTATAAAGGCATCCGCCGACGCCATCTTCTTCAGTGTTTCTTGCCCCAGATGCCAGGTGCCCTCCAACGAAGGCTAAATTTGGTGAATGGATAAAAAATTCCAGACATGCACAACAGTAATAAACAGATACACCATAACAGATATCCCCAGCTAATAGAGGAAAGGGGGAATGGACCCAAAAGGAAAATTGCAGAGGGGTAGGAGGGAGGGAAAACCTGACTGCAGTTGCATATCTATCGGACATCTACATTTATGGTAGGTACAAAACTGTACTATGTCCTTCAAGAATGCAACTGCAGTCCTGACATTTGGGTTGAATACCATAGCCAAGCTGGAGGTGGTAGGATCTAAGAAAGGGATGGTGTAGCTAAAATGCCCTGCAGGACTGCCGAAGCAAAGTCTGCTCGGGATCTGGAGTATAAAGGCAGGTTGTAGTGTTTGGTAAATGTATGCATGGAGCTCCATGTAGCAGCCTCTAGAATGTCCTTTGTAGCCACTCCTCTTAGAAAGGCTGTGGATGTGGCTATAGCTCTGGTGGAGTGTGGCCTAATATTGGCTGGCACACCTTTTCCATGGAAAGAGTAACAGAATCTGATGCAGTGTCCAATCCATTTTGAAATTGTTTAGAGATTGCCTTTCCTTGCACTCCAGCAGCATAGGCTACAAATAGTTGGTCAGACTTTCTGGTGGTCTTTGTTCTGTCCAAGTAGTAGCGTAATTGTCTGTGTATGTCCAAAGTGTGCAGCAGCTTTTCCCCCTTATTTTGGAGGATTGGGAAAGAAAGTAGGCAGGTGAATTGTTTGATTTAGAGACACCCTGGATATCACTTTTGGCATGAATGAAGGATTGGTCCTTAGAGAAACTCTGTCCTGATGAAAAATGAGAAAGGGAGGTACTGCCATGAGGGCCTGTATCTCCGAGACTCTTCTTGCTGAGGTAACTGCCAACAGGAAAGCAGTTTTCCAGGAGAGAAATTGCATTTCTGAGGATGCTGCTGGTTCAAAAGGAGGAAGAGTTAATTTTTCCAAGATGTAATTGAGGTCCCATGCAGGTACTGGTGGTTTTCTGGGAGGTTTGATATTCTTTATCCCTCTTAGAAACTGTCTTAGCAAGGGATGCAAAAACACAGGTGGGTCACAGTTATATTTTGCTGAGATTGCTGAAGCGTGAATTTTAATGGAAGAATATGAGAGGCCACTATGAAACATTTCTGCCAAGTATTCTAATATCTGTGGTATGCTCATTACTGATGCATCCTGACCCTTGCTGGCATTCCAGATGATGAACCTCTTCCACTTGGCTGAATAGGTTTTTCTGGTGGAAGGTCTGCGTGCTTCCAGCAAGATTTCTTGAACTTTTTCGGAGAGAGAGAGATGGGTCAAAGTCATGGAACCCTCCAAGCTGTCAGCTGCAAAGTTTGCAGGTTTTGATGAACAGTCCTGTAATTGTGCTGAGTTAGAAGTAGAGGCCATTGAGGCAAGGGCCACGGTTTGGTGCGAGTTATGCTCAGTAGCAATGGGTACCAGTGCTGCCTTGGCCAGTCTGGAGCTATCAAAATTCCTTTTGGTTGTTCTGCTTTGATCTTCAGTAACACCTTGGTCAGTAATGTTAGAGGAGGGAATGCATAAATTGTTAGGGAATTCCAGCTGAAGGAGAGAGCATCCGTTCTCCAGGCTAGAGGATGGTGCGTCCTTGAGCAGAACTTCTCCAGGTGATTGAGGTGAGAAGCAAAGAGATCTATGTCCGGTCTTCCCCATGCACTTGTCATTTGTGAGAAAATGTGTGTATGCAGCATCCATTCATGTGGATCCAAGAAATTTCTGCTCAGCCTGTCCGCCAGAACATTGTCCTTGCCTGGAACAAACTGGGATTGCAAGTGGATGTTCAGTTTCAGAGACTTTTCCCAAAGAGTCATTGTTAGTCTGCAGACGGGATACGAATGAGTGCCTCCCTGCTTGTTTATGTACCACATGACAGTGGTGTTGTCTGTCCTTATTAGCAGATGACCTTGTTGAAGGGATTTTCCGAAGGCCTCTATTGCATGTATCACTGCCAACATCTCTTTTTGATTTATGTGCAGATGCATTTCCCTGGGAGTCCATTGCCCTTGAATGCATCTGCCCTCCATGTGCGCCCCCCATCCATGATCTGAGGCGTCTGTTGTAATGGTTTGACTTGCTAGAGCTTTGTTGAAAGACATGCCTTTGTTTAAATGACTTGCTTGAGCCCACCACAAAAATTCTCTTTGCAGGCATGGAATGAGTGGTATTACGTCTTCTAGATTGTGGCTGTGTTGAGACCATAAGCTTTTTAGGTACCATTGTAGCTTTCTCATGTGTAGTCTTGCCAGTGGGATCAGAAGAATGCAAGATGCCATGAACCCCAGGGCCTGCAGGATCTTCCTTGCGGTTAGCTGGGTGAGCTTTGCTAGGCTTTTGAAACAGTCTGATAAATGCTCTTGTTTCTCCTCTGTGAGGAAAGCCATTTGTGATTGTGTGTCCAGTTTGGCTCCTAGAAAAATTATTTGTTGGGATGGCAATAGTCTTGATTTTTGAATGTTGACTGTGTATCCCAAAGCCTGTAGTAATTGAATGACATAGCCCAAGTTTCTTATCAAGGTTTGTTTGCTGTCTGCTTGTATAAGGCAGTCGTCCAGGTACGGGTATATTTGAATCCCCTGGAGCCTGCAATGTGCAACTACTGATGCCAGGCATTTTGTGAATACTCTGGGCGCAGTAGATAAGCCAAACGGCAATGCTGAGAATTGATAATGCTCTGACCCTGCAAGAAATGAGGTATCTTATGCAACTGTGTCTGATTGGGACATGCAGGTATGCCTCCTTGAGGTCCAGAGTAACCAGCCAAGACCCCTTGCCCAGCATGGGAAGGAGTTGCTCTAACGTCAGCATTTTGAATTTTGGCACAATGAGAAAAGTGTTTAGAGCGGACAAGTCCAGTATAGGCCTCCACTGCTTTTCTTTTCTTGGAACAAGGAACAGTCTTGAATAGAATCCCTGGCCTTGTTCCTGAGGAGGAACCTTTTCTATTGCTTTTATTTGTAACAGCTTTGAAACTTGTATGAGTGCCTCTGCCCTTTGATTTTGTGGCAGGTTTGGCATGCCTTGTCTCGTTGGTAAGGTATGGAAGTGGAACCTGTAACCTTTGTCTACTATGTCCAGAATCCATTTGTCCTTTGTTAAAATGTGCCAGTTCTTTGAGAAGGAGGATAATTTTCCGCCTAGAGGTGCTTCTCTTTGAGCCTTGGTCGGCGGTGTGAAAGTCAAGTAATTGTGATTGTCCCTGTGGTGCAGCTGAACTCCCTGCGCCACTTCTCTGATTTGGTGGTTGCCATTGGCGGCCCTTGTAGGAGCCTCGGTATTGCCCTCTACCTCGAGCACGCCTGTTTTTTCCCCTTTGAAACAGGTCAGTGTCTGGAAAGGACCAATTCTTTGAAGGCCAATTCCTGCTGAATCTGGGTGGCTGAACCTGGAGGACTTGACTGTCTGTACTGATTTAGCCTTTTCCTCAATAGACTTAAACACATCCTGTGCATTAGCACCAAAAAGCTTCTGTTTTTCCAGAGGTGCATCTAGGAGCTTTACTTTAACATGGTCTGGCAGTGGCTGTTCTTTAAACCAAGCATGTCTACGTATAACGGCCCCTGTCATAGCTGCCCTACATGAAGCTTCCAATGCATCATAACCACACTGAAGAAAATGATTGCTAACCTGCTGAGTGTGTTATGAACCAAATCCTGCAATGCCTATCTATAGGCTCAGGAGAGGCTAACTTTTTCTGCAAATCATCCATTAAGTAATCCTGGTACTGAAACATATGAAAAAGACAGTTAAGTGACCTCATGGCAAGGGTGGAAGAGGTATAAACTTTTTTGCCCCATCTCTCCAGGGACCTGGATTCCCTGTCCACAGGCAAAGGGTTTTTGGCCGAGGAAGTAGCCACTCCTTTGGGCCCCTGAGAAATAGTTTCTAGATCCACAGAGTGGGCCATAAAGAGAAGCTTATGAGTTTCAGGAACCCTGTAATATCTGTCTGGCTTGATAGGAGCAGAGGGAGTGAATCAGGGGAAGCACTGGAGTCTGAGTATACATCATCCAAGACATCCAACACTGGAGGAATAGCTAATGGTCTGTGCTGGGGTAACTTAAGGAAGGTACGTAGCCTTTTCCTGGAGTCAGAGAATTCCTGACCCTGCCACTGAAAATGTTCTCTCATGGAGTGGAGAACTTCTCCAAAAGAAATATCCTCTGGAGGAGAGGCAGAAGGAATTGATTCCTCAGCATCAGAGTCCTCGTAGGCCTGGAAGGATTCTTCCTGGGTATCTGGGTGCTTTGAATCCCTAGAGGCTTCATTTGAAGAGAGGGTATCTGTTTTCTCAGTTCAAGGCCTTTTATCTGCAGGTGGCTGAGAACCTCTGTCTGGATGTGATTGAGAACCTCTGATAAGAGAGATTAGATCTGCAGCTAGAGTCATGATCTGTTTATCAGAAGAGGGGCCCTGGGAAATAGATTTAGGATGGGCCTTAGCCTGGCTGGCAGCCTTAGCATGTGTGAAGGCCTTGATGGACATGGAGACCGGAGGCCTAGCTGCCCCATGTGCAGGAGTAACTTTACCCACTGGTATGGTGTCAGGTAAATCTAGAGCTTCGTTTTCGGGAGGAAAATCACAACCGGCACCGGGGAAACCTCCGGGACCGAAGTATGCGGTAAAGCGGTGTCGTCGGCCTGGAGCGGTTGAATTACCGCCTCTGAAGAGACAGATGCACTCGCGGAGGGCTTAGGCGTGGTATCGGTGGACGACGCGGGCAGAGGATTTCGGTCCCGGTCCTTACGTTTTTTGGAAATATGTGCTGCCGGTTGTTCCGACGGCATGATATAAGCGTAAGATTCGCCAAAAAAGTCTTTGGCAAATTCTGCCCGGCGCCTGAGTGTGCGCTTATTAAAACAAGCACAGGCCAAGACGTCGTGGTCTGGGCCCAGGCAGGGAAGGCAGTAAGAATGGAAGTCCTTATGAGGTATTTGTTTACCACAAGACAAACAATTATTAACTTTTTCAATTTTTTCTGACATCGGCTGAGGCAAGAAAAATGTTCCCCAACGGGGTACTTAGCTTTTTGATGACTTCGGTAACTGAAAACACAGGAGCTGACTGACTGGCACTTGTGAACTGCTTCTGCTTCGGGCACCGTGCGGCAAGAAAGACTGAAGAAGATGGCGTCGGCGGATGCCTTTATACCCCAGCCGCTCTGATGTCGGAGAGGAGGCGACATCAGCCGACGCCGGACCCAGACTTTGGAATCCGGCCGACCGAAGGGCTGCCTGAGGCAGAACAACCCATATGTCAGGACTGCAGTTGCATTCTTGAAGGACATCTGTATTATGTCCTTCAAGGATGCATCTGCAGTCCTTACATATGGGTAGAATACCATAGCCAAGCTGGGGGAGGTAGGACCTAAGAAAAGGATGGTGTAGCTAACATGTCCTGCAGGACTGCAGTAGCAAAGCCTGCTCTGGATCTGGAATATAAGGGCAAATTGTAATGCTTGGAAAATGTATGCATGGAGCTCCATGTAGCAGCTTCTAAAATGTCCTTTGTAGCCACCCCTCTTAAGAAGGCTGTGGAGGTGGCTGTTGGTCTGGTGGAATGAGGCCTAATGTTAGCTGGCACAGCTTTTCCATGAAAGGAGTAACAGAACCAAATGCAATTTTCTATCCATTTTGAAAATGTCTGTTTGGAAATTGCTTTTCCTTGTACACCAGCAGCATATGCTACAAAGAGTTGGTCAGTTTTTCTGTAAGTCTTAGTTCTGTCCAAGTAGTATCGCAACTGTCTGTGGATGTCCAAAGTATGCAGAAGTTTCTCTCCTTTATTTTGTGGATTTGGAAAGAAGGTAGGCAGGTGAATAGCTTGGTTCAGTGAAACCCTGGATACCACATTCGGCATGAATGAAGGATTGGTTCTCAAGGAGATTCTGTCCTGATGAAAAATGAGAAATGGCTGAACTGCCATGAGGGCCTGTAACTCAGATACTCTTCTCGCTGAGGTTATGGCCAGGAGGAAGGCAGTCTTCCAAGACAGGAATTGTAGTTCTGAAGATGCTGCTGGTTCAAAGGGAGGAAGAGTTAATTTTTCCAACATGAAGTTAAGGTCCCATGTAGGCACTGGTGGTTTCCTTGGAGGGTTGATGTTTTTATCCCTCTTAGAAACTGTCTTAGCAGAGGATGAGAGAATACAGGTGGGTCAGTGTTGTACTCTGCTGAAATTGCTGAAGCATGAATCTTTATGGAGGAATAAGAAAGGCCATTATGGAGCATTTCAGCCAAGTATTCTAGAATATGTGGAATGCTCATGATTGTCGGATCTTGACCCTTTGCAGTGTTCCAGGTACGAAATCTTTTCCATTTTGCTGAATATGCTTTTCTTGTCGAAGGCTGCCGGGCTTCCATGATGATATCCTGTACCCTCTTGGATAGTTTATCCTGGCGAGGAGTCAAGGTATTCTCCAGGCTGTCAGCTGCAAGGTTTTTAGACTGGAGTGCAGAGTCTTGTAATTGTGCTGTGTCAGAAGAAGTGGCCATTGTGGTAGAGGCCAAGGTTTCGTGTGTGACATGCTCCTTAACAGTGGATACCAGTGTTGTCTTGGCCAGTCCGGGGCTATCAGGATTACTTTTGGTTGCTCTATCCTGATCTTCAGTAAGACCTTGGTCATTAATGGAAGAGGTGGGAATGCATATACTGTTAGTATTCCAGTTGAATGAGAGGGCGTCCACTTTCCATGCTTGAGGATGGTATGTCCTTGTGCAGAATTTCCTCAGTTGATGGTTGTGGTGGGAGGCAAAAAGATCCATGCCCGGCGTTCCCCATGCATGTGTTATCTGGAGAAATATATCTGGGTGCAACATCCATTCGTGTGGATCCATGATGTTTCTGCTCAGGCTGTCCGCCAGTACATTGTCTTTTCCTGGTACGAACTGGGATTGTAGTTCTATATTGAGTTTCAGGGAAAGATCCCACAGATTCATTGCCAGCCTGCAAAAAGGGTATGAATGGGTACCCCCTTGCTTGTTTATGTACCACATAACTGTGGTCTTGTCTGTCTTTATTAACAGGTGACCTTGGTGCAGGAAGAGCTTGAAGGCCTCGATGGAATGTATCACTGCCAGCATTTCCTTTTGGTTGATGTGCAGATGCAATTCTTTGTGTCCATTGCCCTTGAACGCATCTGCCTTCCATGTGAGCTCCCCCATCCATGGTCTGAAGCATCCGTTGTAATGGTTTGGCTGATATGTAGCTTGCTGAAAGGCAGGCCCATGTTTGACTGGCTTGCTTTTGCCCACCACCGGAATTCCTTTTGAAGGCAAGGAATGAGGGGTATCAAAGTTTCTAGACTGTGACTGTGCTGAGACTATAGACTCCTTAGGTACCATTGTAGTTTCCTCATATGCAGCCTTGCTTGTGGAATCAGAAGAATGCAAGATGCCATGAATCCCAGGGCCTGCAGGATCTTCCTTGCAGTTAGCTGGGTTTGTGTTGTCAGATTTCTGAAATAATCCAGTAGTTGTGCTTGTTTTGCTTCTGTGAGAAAAGCCATCTGGTTGTTTGTATCCAGTTTTGCACCCAGGAAAATTATTCGTTGGGATGGAACAAGTCTTGATTTCTGAATGTTGACTGTGTATACACCAAGGCCTGTAGTAGTCGGATGACATAGTTTAAGTGTTCTACCAGTGTTTGCTGGCTGTCCGCTTGTATGAGGCAGTTGTCCAGGTATGGGTAAATTTGAATCCCCTGAAGTCTGCAATGTGCAACTACTGATGCCAGGCATTTCGTGAATACTCTAGGCGCAGTAGACAAGCCAAATGGCAATGCTGAGAATTGATAATGCTCTGAACCTGCAAGAAATCTGAGGTGTCTTCTGCAACTTTGTCTGATAGGGACATGCAGGTATGCCTCCTTGAGGTCTAGAGTTACCAGCCAGGACCCCTTGCCCAGCATGGGAAGGAGTTGCTGTAAGGTCAGCATCTTGAATTTTGGCACGATGAGGTAAGTATTCAGTGCGGACAAGTCCAGTATTGGCCTCCATTGCTTTTCTTTTCTTGTAACAAGGAATAGTCTGGAATAAAATCCTTGGCCTTGTTCTGAGAGAGGTACCCTTTCTATTGCTCTCATTTGAAGTAGCTTGGAAATTTGTTTGAAAGCCTCTGCCCTTTGGTTTGGTGGCAGGTTTGGCATGCCTTGTCTTTTTGGTAATGTATGAAAATGGAATCTGTATCCTTTGTCTATTATTTGCAGTATCCATTTGTCCTTTGTAATACTATGCCAATTTTTTGAGAATAAAGATAGCTTTCCGCCCAAAGGTGCTTCCAATTGAGCCCTGGTTGGCGGGGTCATAGTCAAGTCATTGAGATGGTCCTTGTGTAGTAGTTGTAGGTCCTGCAGTACCTCTCTGGTTAGGAGGCTGCCATTGACGTTCTCTGTAGGAGCCTTGAGCTTGCCCTCTACCTCTGGCACGCCTGTTTCTGCCTCTTTGAAATCTGTCTGTGTCCGGAAAGGACCAATTCTTAGAAGGCCAATTTCTGCTGAATCTTGGTGGCTGGACCTGTAGGAAATCTTTGACTGTTTGTACTGATTTAGCCTTTTCCTCAAATTTCTTTAAGACCTCTTGAGCCGTGGAGCCAAATAACTTTTGTTTTTCCAGCGGAGCATCCAGAAGCTTTGCTTTAAACATGATCTGGCAGTGTTTGTTCCTTCAGCCAAGCATGTCTACGTATGACTGCACCTGTCATTGCTGACCTAAATGAAGCTTCCAATGCATCATAACCACACTGCAAGAAATGGTTGCTAACCTGCTGGGAGTTATGTACCAGATCCTGAAGTGCCTTGCGATCTAGGGGTTCAGGTGAAGAAAGTTTTTTATGCAATTCATCTAACAAATACTCTTGGTACTATATCATATGGAATTGACAATTTAATGCCCTCATAGAAAGAGTGGAAGAAGTATACACCTTTTTACCCCATCTCTCTAAAGCACTGGACTCCCTTTCAGAAGGGAGTGGGTTCTTAGTAGTGGTGGTTGCAACCCCTTTAGGGCCCTGGGAAATAGTTTCTGGGTCAGCAGAGTGGCCCTTGTAAAGGAAATGATGCGAGTCCGGGACCCTGTAGTACCTATCGGGTTTGACAGGAGCTGGAGGAAGGGAGTCAGGGGAAATACTAGACTCAGAGAACACATCATCAATAACATTTAAAACCGGAGGAATAGCCAAAGGTCTATGTTGAGGTAAGAGTCAGAGAATTCCTGGCCCTGCCATTTGAAATGCTCTCTCATGGAGTGGAGGGTCTCCCCAAAGGACAACTCTTCAGGAGGGGAGGCAGAGGGTATAGATTCCTCTGCATCAGAATCCTCGTAGGCCGTAAAGGCCTCCTCCTGGTAGTCTGATAGGGCAGAGTCATCTGAGGCCTCATCAGAAGACTGGGGATCTGTCTGCTCAACCCTGGGCCTTTTGTCTAGAGGAGGTTGAGAGCCCCTGTCCGGATGTGGCTGAGAGCCCCTAATTAGGGAAATAAGGTCCTCAGCTAAACTTAAAATCTGTGAACTGGTAGTGGATCCCTGAGGAATAGTCTTGGGAGGGCGAGATTTTGGCTATTTAGCAGCTTTAGCACGTGTAAATGCCTTAATGGACATGGATACAGGAGGCCTGGCTGCCCCACGTGCTGGAGTAGTTTTATCTAGAGAAATGGTGTCGGATATTTCCAGAGCACCAGTTTCCATAGGAAATTCTATAACGGACTCAGAGGTGGCCTCCGGGGCCGAGACTGTCGGTTGTGCGGTTTCGTCAGTCAGAAGCACCGAGGATTCGGTTTCGGCAGAGACCGAGACACTCGCGGTAGGCCTGGGCGTGGTTTCGGCCAAAACCACGGACCGCACGTGTCGGTCCTTGCCCTTCCGTTTTTTGGGTAAATGAGGAGTCGGAAGCTCCGACGGCATAGTGTAACAGTATTTTTCCCAAAAAAATTCCTCTGCAAACTCTGCCAGACGCCTAAGAGTGCATCTATTGAAAGAAGCACAGGCTGCACAGGCCGAGACGTCGTGGTCTGGGGGCCTAGGCAGAGTAGGCAGTAAGAGTGGAAATCCTTATGAGGTGTTTGTTTCCCACAAGATAAACAATTACTAACTTTAACTGTTTGATCTGATATCGGCTGAGGCAAGAAAGAGTCCCCAACGGGGTACTTAGCTTTTTGAAGTCTTCGGTTAGCTGAAATCTCAGGAGCTGGCCGACCGGCACTTGCGAACCGCTTCTGCTTCGGGCACTGCGCGGCAAGAAAGACTGAGGAAGATGGCGTCGGCTGACGCTTTTATATCCCAGGCGCTCTGACGCCGGGATGGAGGCGACATCAGCTGACGCCGGACCCAGACTTTGGAATCCGGCCGACCGAGGGGCTGCCTGAGGCAGGACAACCCATATGTAAGGACTGCAGATGCATCCTTGAAGGACATCCTGGAGGAAATCTTTGACTGTTTGTACTGATTTAGCCTTTTCCTCAATTGATTTCAACACATCCTGAGCATTAGCACCAAACAGCTTGTGTTTTTCCAGAGGTGCATCTAGAAGCTTTTACTTTAACATGATCTGGCAATGCCTGTTCTTTCAACCAAGCATGTGTACGTATGATGACCCCTGTCATAGCTGCCCTACATGAAGCTTCCAATGCATCATAACCAGACTGAAGAAAATTATTGCTATCCTGCTGTGTATTATGAACCAAATCCTGCAAGGCCTTTCTATCTAAAAGGCTCAGGAGAGGCTAACTTTTTCTGCAAATCATCCATCAAGAAATCCTGATACTGAAACATATGAAAAAGACAGTTAAGGGCCCTCATGGCAAGGGTGGTTGAGGTATAAACTTCTTTGCCCCACCTCTCCAGGGACCTAGATTCCCCATCTGCGGGCAAAGGATTTTTGGCCGTGGAAGTGGCCACTCCTTTGGGCCCCTGGGAAACAGTTTCTAGATCAACAGAATGGGCCTTAAAGAGATGTTTATGAGTTTCAGGAACCCTGTAATATCTCTGTCTGGCTTGACAGGAGCAGGAGGGAGAAAATCTGGAGAAGCACTCGAGTCTGAGTACACATCATCCAATACATCTAACACTGGTGGGATAGCTAAAGACCTGTGCTGGGGTAACTTATGGAAAGTACGAAGCCTTTTCCTGGAGTCAGAGAATTCCTGACCCTGCCACTGGAAATGTTCTCTCATGGAGTGGAGAACTTCTCCGAAAGAAATATCCTCTGGAGGAGAGGCAGAAGGAATTGATTCCTCAGCATCAGAGTCCTCGTAGGCCTGGAAGGATTCTTCCTGGGTATCCGAGTGCTCTGAATCCCTGGAGGATTCATCTTAAGAGAGGGTATCTGCCTGCTCAGTCCTAGGCCTTTTATCTGCAGGCGGCTGAGGACCTCTGTCAGGATGCGACTGAGAACCTCTGATTAGAGAGATTAAATCTGCAGCTAGAGTCATAATCTGTTTATCAGAAGAGGGGCCCTGGGAAAAAGATTTAGGTGGATGGGCCTTAGCCTGACTGGCAGCCTTAGCACGTGTGTAGGCCTTGATGGACATGGAGACCGGAGGCCTAGCTGCCCCATGTGCAGGAGTAACTTTATCCACAGGAATGGTGACGGGTAATTCTTGAGCTTCGGATTCGGGAGGAAAATCAACAACCGGCACCGGGTACGAAGCCTTTTCCTGGAGTCAGAGAATTCCTGACCCTGCCACTGGAAATGTTCTCTCATGGAGTGGAGAACTTCTCCGAAAGAAATATCCTCTGGAGGAGAGGCAGAAGGAATTGATTCCTCAGCATCAGAGTCCTCGTAGGCCTGGAAGGATTCTTCCTGGGTATCAGAGTGCTCTGAATCCCTGGAGGATTCATCTTAAGAGAGGGTATCTGCCTGCTCAGTCCTAGGCCTTTTATCTGCAGGCGGCTGAGGACCTCTGTCAGGATGCGACTGAGAACCTCTGATTAGAGAGATTAAATCTGCAGCTAGAGTCATAATCTGTTTATCAGAAGAGGGGCCCTGGGAAAAAGATTTAGGTGGATGGGCCTTAGCCTGACTGGCAGCCTTAGCACGTGTGTAGGCCTTGATGGACATGGAGACCGGAGGCCTAGCTGCCCCATGTGCAGGAGTAACTTTATCCACAGGAATGGTGACTGGTAATTCTTGAGCTTCGGATTCGGGAGGAAAATCAACAACCGGCACCGGGGAAACCTCCGGGACCGAAGTACGTGGTACAGCGGTGTTGTCAGCCTGGAGCGGTTGAATTACTACCTCCGAAGAGACTGATGCACTCGCAGAAGGCTTAGGTGTGGTATCGGTGGAAGACGCGGGCCGAGGATGTCGGTCCCGGTCCTTACGTTTTTTGGAAATATGTGCTGTCGGTAGTTCCGACGGCATGATATAAGCATATTTTTCGCCAAAAAAGTCTTCGTCAAATTCTGCCCGGCACCTGAGTGTGTGCTTATTAAAGCAAGCACAGGCAGCACAGGCCGAGACGTCGTGGTCTGGGCCCAGGCAGGGAAGGCAGTAAGAATGGAAGTCCTTATGAGGTATTTGTTTACCACAAGACAAACAATTAACTTTTTCAATTTTTTCTGACATCGGCTGAGGCAAGAAAAAAGTTCCCCAACGGGGTACTTAGCTTTTTGATGACTTCGGTAACTGAAAACACAGAAGCTGACCGACCGGCACTTGCGAACTGCTTCTGCTTCGGGCACCGCGCGTCAAGAAAGACTGAAGAAGATGGTGCCGGCGGATGCTTTAATACCCCAGCCGCTCTGATGTCGGGGAGGAGGCGACATCAGCCGACGCCGGACCCAGACTTTGGAATCCGGCCGACCGAGGGCTGCCTGAGGCAGGACAACCCATATGTCAGGACTGCAGTAGCATTCTTGAAGGGCATCTGCAAAATGCTAAGCAGAAAAAAAGATTACCTCGGTAATATCCATGAGTTTAGAAAAACTGCTGTTACGCAACTGGTTTTTGATGACTAGAGCACAAAGCACATTGACTTAGGGCTGTCATTAAGCTTAGGGAGCCTATAACAAGAGAAGAGATCCTAATGAAGTATTAGAAATATTTTGGAAATTCTATGATAGTATGTATAAAGCAGAGAAATATGGAAATCAAGAAAAGGTACAAATGGAAATGTTTATGGAAGAATTAAATATGCCAAGGTTAGAGGTAGATGAGGCTCAAATGCCAACAGGACAGGAGGAGACTAGACAAAAACTGTAATGTATAAATAGGTTCATAGGTTCATAGGTTCATACTAGGCTATCCGCCCAAGGGCATTTATAAGCCTAGCCCATAGTTATGTGGCTTTCGCCACCCCTTTAGTTTGAATAAAAACTGCGCCTATTATTTTGCTGTGCCTCTGTCAAGCAGTGACACTGAAGTAATCCCTGGGGTATATCTGCGATCTCCCATCCATTTGTCAAGATTCCTCTTGAACAAGGCCAGCGAGGTGCTCTGCCTCACATGTACCGGGATTTTGTTCCACAGCATAGGGAGTCTCTGGGTGATGAATCTGTCCCTCCAGCACGTTCTATTTATAACCGTGTCAAGGTTTAAGTCTCCCGCCCTTGTGGTTGAGGGATCTAGATTTTTTGAGGTGAAGCATATTCATCAAATCTGGGTTTGACATGGCCTTATATGTCAGGCACAGGTCACCTCTGAGCAAGCGGTATGAGACTGAATAGAGCTGGAGTTTTCAGTCGGGCAGCATAAGACATATTTTTGAGACCCTTTATCCTTTTGGTGAGGAACTTTTGGGGCCTTTCAAGCTGCAGCAGGTGTCGGGTCAGATACATTCCGAACGGGGCATTGTACTCAATCATAGGTCTAAGGAGTGATGAGTACAGGGGGACGATGACCTCCCTTGATCTAGATGTGAATCCCTTCATGATCAGGTGGGCAATATAGAAGGTTTTCCTAACTACTTTAGCAACATGAGTGTCAAACGAAAGGCTACTGTCAACCTGGGTCCCCAGATCCCTGATGACTTCTGTGCTCAGTGGATTGCCACCTATATGGTAGCTAGGGGTAACCTTGTTTTTCCCGAAAGGTATGACTATGCATTTCTTGGCGTTTAACTTTAGGCCATGGCTCTGGCACCAGTTATCCATTTCTGTGAGGCCCTTCTGAAGGATATCTGTGTCAGATGTGTTTTCGACTATGGCGCCCAGTTTGCAGTCATCTGCAAACTTTGTCAGCCATAACCCTCCTGTGTTTGCTTGTACTTCAGAAAAGTAGATGCCAAACAAGAGTGGACCCAGGACTGAGCCCTGTAGGACACCACTAGTGACAGGCTTTGAGTCTGACATGGCTCCAGCAACTCTGACCCTGTGGGTTCCGTCACTTAGCCAGTTTGCAACCCATCTTGTGATGTATGGGTTTACATTCAAGCTGATGAGTTTTTCGATGATACCTGATTGGGGTATTGTGTCGAAGGCCTTTGCCAGGTCGAGGTAGGCTGTATGGACTGCCTTTCCCTCATCAATGGCCTTGGTGACTGTCTCGAAAAAGTCAACCAAGTTTAAGAGGCAGGATCTGCCTTTGACAAAGCCAAACTGGGTTGGATCCAAAGTCTGCAAGTTCCCTATGTCTTTATTTATGAGTTCCATTATGATCCTCTCCATGACTTTGCAGATAAGGCAGGAAAGTCCGCAGGAAGAGATGGTATTCCTGTGGAAGTTTGGAAGCTAGAAGGGAAAAACTGAAAGATATGAAAGGTTTTCTTTAAGAGTATTTTAAAACACGTAGCAAAATCCTGGAAGAAAGGTGTGGTAGCTGTAATACCTAAAGAGGGTAAAGATCCAGCAGCTCCAGCTTCATACAGGACCATTTTAATAGTAAACCATGAATATAAAGTGTTTATGTCTATAATGGCTAAAAGAAAGAATGGGAAAAGTGATGACAAAACTGATAGATATGGTTCAATGTGGTTTTGTGGAGGGAAAGCACACATTTGACACCATTAACAGAACACTGATGATCCAGAGGGAAGCAGAATGCAAGAAAAATACTGTTGGTGGGTCTTCATGCAGATAAAGCATTTGACAGCATAAGCTGGGACTTCATGAGCAGAGCAATGGAGGCATTTTCATTTCTTGATAAAATTATAAGGTTGATTAGGAGGGTGTAGGAGGGATCAGAGGAAAACATTACAGTGGGCGGGTTCCTCTCTGATAAATTTCTGCTTGAGCAGAGGAACCAGGCAGGGGTGTCCTCTTTTCCCCTTTGTTATCTGCATTACATATAGAACCATTGGCAAAAAAGGGACTTGGAAATTAAAGGATATAATTGGTATGGTAGTCAAGAAATGTTGGCCATTTGCAAATGATACTTTACACTTTGTAAAAAAAAAAAAAACAAAGATATTACAGTGTTGTGGAACATTTTGGGACAGTGCTAGATCTTCTCGGGATACAAAATTAATGAAGCTAAAACAAAGGCAATAGTGGTAAATTATGCACCCACACACACAAATTAGTTCAGCAATATCTATATTTATGGGGACAGGATAAAATGAAGCATTTAGGAGTATGGATTAAACATTATTCCAGTGTGGCAGTTAAGGATATGTGGGAACAGACTAAAAAGATAATATAAAAACTGAGAAATTGGAAGCTCTGTTATATGGATATGGATAATAAGATATAAGCAATCAGAATGTTTTTGTCCTTTTAGTCTTGTCAGGCATATTTTTAATCAACCATAGGAAAAGTTGTGGATAGCAATAAAGAGCTGAAGGACTGTGATGGGAAGATGGCAAGAGTAAAGTACAATAAAAAAACAAATCTTCCAACAGAACAAGGCAGACTGGGATTGCCAGATCTGAAGAGGGTATTTCAGAGCTAAACAGTTAAGGCTCCAATACATATCACAAGCAAAAACCTACAATTCAAACTGGAATGCAGTGAAGATGAAATGGGGGGAAGCTCAAGAAACCAGCAGAGACTGGGATTTTTGGATGCAGACCTTTAAGGAGAATAAGCATCATACAACATATTACAAAGTAGCAGAAAGTATTCCAAGAACAAAGCCAACATGAGAGTGGAGAAAGGAAGCTCTACTGACAGGGATAACCAAGTATGGATACAGACAACAGGCAAGAGGGGCTGGAATTTACTGGAGAAAACTTTTAGTTATGTACTCACCATAACTTCAGATGTTTGGGATCCATCTCGCCTACATTCTGACTGATGGGTTCGGAGCCGATCCCTCGGCTCCGACTCGGCACGCTTATGCCAAAGAGCGAAGTCACTAATTGGCTGAGCTTACTATATCCCAGGATGCACCACTACCAGTCCCCCAGATCTAGTTTGTCCGCATACATGCACACATGCACGCCCTGCTTATATAACATCGTCAGATGAAACAAGATAAACAGTAAAACTCAAAACCGTTCAATCTCTTCTGATCTCCAAGGCAGGGGAAGGAGGGTGGTTTAGGAATGTGGCGAGATGGATCCCAAACATCTGAAGTTATGGTAAGTACATAACTAAAAGATGTTATGTGATCCTATCTCGCCTACATTCTGACTCATGGGACAGCCCCTAGCACCTGAATCCTGGGTGGCTCACTGGAAAACACTCCTGAGTACCGTGGAACCAAATGATGCTCGCCCTTTAGATGCCACATCCAATTTGTAGTGGGAAATGAAAGTGTGCGGACTGGACCAAGTAGCCGCAGCACAAATTTCCGATATAGCGAGCTTGGAATGAAAAGCTATAGAAGTAGCCATAGCTCTGGTAGAATGAGCTTTGATAGATGTTGTAAGTTGCTTATTCAAGAAGAATAAGCCTGAGTTATGCAATCTCTGATCCATTTGGAGATAGTAGCTTTTGTGATGGTTTGACCCAATTTATTATCTGAGAAGGACACAAACAACTGGTCTGACTTACTTAATTTGCTGAGTCCTGTCTAAATAGAAGCGTAATTGCCTGTGAACATCCAATTTATGGAGCGTGTATTCTGCTTCATTGGAGAATTTTGGGAAGAAAACTGGTAGCTCTAGAGATTGTTGGAGACAGAAACTAGAACAGACTTTTGGGACAAAGGATGGATTAGGCCTAAGTGATACTCTATCCTTGTGGAAAATCAAGTACGGTGGCTTAATAGACAGGGCTTGAAGCTCTGAAACTCTTCTTGCAGAAGTAATTGCAACTAAGAAGGCAGTTTTTCATGACAGATATTTTAACTCACATGTAGCAGCCGGTTCGAAAGGGGGAGATGTTAATGCGCGAAGCACCAAATCAAGATCCCACGGAGGTGCAGGATGAAATATTGGGGGTCTTAATAGGCCCGCACCTTTAATGAAAGTTTTGCATAGTCTGCTGCTCATCAATGGAGGATCCATGGATTCGTGGAATTTAGAGATAGCCGCTAATTGGACTTTAATAGTAGAGACAGAAGACCCTTGATTAAACAGGGATGTTAAGAATTTCAAAACCTCTGGGATAGGAGCAGTGATAGGGTCTAAGCCCTTGAGTTGAGCCCAGATAGCAAACCTCTTCCACTTACTGAGGTACAATTTGTTAGTGGTGGGTTTGTGGGCAAGATAAAATGTGAACAACTTCCGGTCTAGTGTGTGACTTCTGACTAAAGTCGGAAGTGGAGGAGCCAAGCTGTCAATTTCAAAGATCGAAGGGACTGATGCTGATGTCCCGACTGATGAGTTAGCAGGTCCGGAATTAGGTCTAAAGTCCACGGATCGTCCACGCATGCTTCTTCAGGTAAGGAAACCATACCTGACGAGGCCAGTATGGGGCAATCAGTATCATTGCGGACCCCAATTGAGAAGCTTTTTGAATGACTTTGGAGAGAAGTGGAATCAGAGGAAAGGCATAAAGTAGCCCTGTTGGCCAAGGTTGTGCTAGAGCATCCATAGCTGGTACTCCCTGATGTGGGATCAAGGAGAAGAACCTTTGGCACTTGGTGTTTAGTGGAGTTGCAAATAGGTCGCAGCACGGCGTTCCCCATCTCCTGAAAACCTGAGCTGCTACTGTTTGGTTTAGAGACCACTCGTGAGGAGAAAGAATTGTCCTGCTCAATTTGTCTGCCAATACATTTGACCTTCCCGGGATGTGGGTCGCTACCAAGAAGCGGTTGGTAGCTACAGCCCATTCCCACACTCTCATGGCCTCTCTGCAAAGGGGGTACGATCTGGTCCCTCCTTGTTTGTTCAGATACCAGACCACCGACATGTTGTCTGTGTGGATGGCGATGATGCCCTGAGGAAGAAACTTGTGTAAGGCCTGTAGGGATAGAAGTACAGCCCTCATCTCCAACACGTTGATGTGGAGAAGAGCTGGCCTGGAAGCCAGGAGCCCTGAACTAACCTGCCCAGACAATGCCCCCACCCTATCTGGGAGGCATCTGTCGCCAGGGTAACCACTGGAGAGGGAATAACAAAGGGCTTCCTTGATTCAGATTGGATGTCTGAAGCCACCAGCGAAGGTCCCGCTTTGCATATTTCCGTAATCATGATGTGATGATTGAGGGAAGATCCTGAAAGGACCATTGAGTTGACAATAGCCACTGAAGAATCCTCATGTGCAATCTTGCCAGAGGAACTAAAAGAACCGTGGCAGACATTGAGCCTAAAACTTGTAGAACCATCCTGGCTGGGGCTTTGGATCTCGAGATCAGAGCTTGAACTTGGCCCTGTAAAGTTTGGATCCTTTCGCAGGAAGAAAGACGCGATCAATCTTGAGTCTATCTCTGCTCCTATGAACCTTATGCTGAGAGGGCAGCAAGACAGACTTTGACCAATTGAATGAAATCCCCAGTGTAATACCCAGGAGATGGTGGCTTTGAGGTTGTCCATTAGTAGATGCCTGGTGGTGGCAGTCAGGAGCCAGTCGTCCAGATAGGGAAACACTTGGAATCCTAGACTTCTCAGGTGAGCCGTCACTACTGCCAAACACTTGGTGAACACCCTGGGGGCTGTGGTGAGACCAAAGGGCAGAGCGCAAAATTGGTAATGACTGTCTCCCAGGCTGAAGCGCAGATACCTTCTGGACGCCTGATGTATCGGTATATGATAATAGGCGTCCTTGAGGTCTATGGAGCACATCCAAACATCCTTCTCCAACAATGGGAGAATGGATTGTAACGTGACCATTCGAATTTGGATTTCGTGACGGATTGGTTCAGTCTGCTGAGATCCAATATTGGTCTCAGGTCCCCTGTCTTTTTTGGCACTAAAAAGAACCTGGAGTAATTTCCTGATCCGATCTGGTCTGTGGGGACCGGTTGGATGACTCCTTTTTCTAGCAGCTTTAAAGCTTCTGCGGCTGCCATTTCCCTTTGACTGGGTGGTGGGTCCGGGATTCTTTTGGACGGTGGGGAAGTATGTGAATGGGATGGTGTAACCTCCGGCACGATCCGAAGCACCCATCTGTCCTGAGTGATTGACACCCAGGCTTTTAGGTGCTTGGCAAACGACACCCGACTGGCTCCGGAGCAGCACAGCCGGGCAATCCCTCATGACGTGTGGGAGGCTGAAGAGCCACGAAAGGACTCGCGGTCTCCAGAATTGCGGGCCCTCTGCCGCCTCTGGGACGGCGTCTCCCTGAAAAATTTCCCGCCTCTGCCTCTGGAAGGGGAATCTTCCTGCTGTTGGGAGAAAAACTTGCGAGATTTATGGAACCACATTTTCCCCTCCTTTAGCCTTGGGGTAAGGCCGAAAGGGAGTGGAATAACGGGCACCTACGGCAGATAAAGTTTTTCCCTCTTGCTCACAGCGGTAAGGGTGTCTTTAACCTTGGGTCCAAACAATGAGGACCCATCAAAGGGAGCCGTGAAGGAAGACTTGAAGGCCTCCAAGAACTGACACAAGCGGAGCCAGGCTTGTCTACGAGAGCCACGCCTGTGCCTGCCGCTTACCCGCCTTCGGCCGCATAGGAAATGAGCCTCATGGACGAGTTAGAAATTGACGTAAGGATAGCCAACTGAGAGCTAACCGACTGGGCTAGCTGCTCAGGTAGGTTACCCGAGAGGAATCTGACAACTCCTTGACCAGATCCCTCTGAAGCCTGGTAAAATGTGCCAAATAATTCAGAGACCTTAAAGTAAAGGCCGCTGAAGTCAGGGTGCGCTTCCGCACCTGTCCATACTCCTAGACTCCTTATTAGGAGGATGGACGGACGTTGAAGCCTCTGCCACGCCCTGTTGTGTAGCAGATGCCACCACCATGGCATCTACAGCCACGCCTTTAGTGAGGAACTCCTTCTCGGGGAGCAGACAAAAATTTATTTGGACGAGAAGGGACTGGTTCCACGGTATCTGGTGTTCCCACCTCGACAAACTAAATCCAGAAGCTCATCAAGGGCGGAGACACCCAGGAGGCGGAGGGCTGAGCCCCAAAGGCCTTGAGGAGCACTGACTCGTCAGCAGAGGGGGGTTTGGATATCCAGCCGCCTCATTGTTTGAGGATCTCTAAGATGTCTGCAAATGAGACATCATCCGAGGACGACTTCGGGGACCCTACTGCATCATCCAGATCAGTGTCTGATGTAATAGACTCGGGGGAGTCCACGTGCTTCCTCTTGCACGATCTCTTCCTTGGGGGTTCCTCCGAAGACAACTCAAGAACCCTCAGGAGGAGGGGAACTCCCAATGGGGGTAACCTCAGGCCCCGGGGCTCCGCTGGCTACGGACAGGGGAACTGCCAAAGACCCAGTCTCCACGCCCAGGGAAGGTGCTGGTAAAGCCGGAGAGATGGCGAAGAGGACTTGGCCAAGGCACTCCTCATGGCTCTGAAAGCCGGACCCCCAGAACCCTGGGAGTGTCCGGTCCCCGGAGCAGTGATAGCCGACGGAAGTCCCGCAGCCGGCACCGAGGGGAGGCTCGAACCGAAAGCATAGGTCCCAAACATCACCCCGGTCCAGCCGAAGAAGTCCGCGTACCAAACTCGGACCCGAAGGCCGGGTTGGAGTAAGGGTCGGAGCCGACCCTAAGATCTCCACCGGCTCCAACAGCACCTGCTCCGTCGGAGCCGAAGCAGTCGGAGGAGGAATGGCAATGGGTGGGACGGTCATCGGTTCCGAAGCCAACTGGGTCGGAACCGAAACAAATTTTTGGAAGACTGGGGACTGGAACAGTCTTTGGAGCACCCTGTCTATATCAGAATCTGACATCCTCAAGACCGAGAGGAAACAGAACGGGTTCGAGACGGCCTCTCCAACGGCCCCAAAGGGCTAGGGGACCGGCTCCGAGGTGACTCGATGAGCATCGGCGCCGAGGGAATACACACACCAGATTCCATCGGTGCCGAGGTGGACTTCGCCGAGGAGGAAGTGTCTGAGCGGCGACCCTTGTCGCTCCGAGACCAGTGGAGCCGACGAAGGTGACCCGCCTCGATGCCCCAGCCATCGGCTCAAGCCAGAGGAGTCGATACTGGTGGCATCGAGGCAGACCGTTCAACCTCGGCCCAAGTCCTTGGAGCCAAGGAGAGGCCTGCCTATGTCTCTTAGCGGTCGGATCCGACGGACTGGTCGGAACCGACGCCCTTTTCTTTTTGGCCGGAGAAGGAGAGGATGCCAAGGCTTCTTCAAAGGAAGGTTTAATTAACCCCTTAAGAATTAATTTATTTTTCCTCTCCTGGAGGACCCTTGAGGAAAAAGCGTGACATACGCTACATGATTCCTGTAAATGTTTTGCACCTAAGCAATACACACAGAGCGAGTGATCGTCCGTGATGGACATTTTGAAACTACATTTTACACATTTTTTAAAGCCCGAAGGCCTAGGATTCTGAGACATTATGGGGAGAATTTCAGTAATCTGACTGAAAAAATACAAATACTGGTGACACCCCTAAGTATAGGCTTACAGTTATCGCTCGCAAATAACAGGGGACTTTGAAAACCCTGTAAGAACAAACAGCTACAAAAAATTTAAAGCCTTTTCACTATATGTAAGATATAGTAGGGTTGATTGACCGGGAAGGCCCTTGATGAAGGGGGCCTGCCAAACTCAACCCAATCACACAACAAAAATCTTCAACAAATCCAACCAATCACACAACAATGAAAGAATAGCTGTTAAAACAGCTTTTTTGAGAGAAAAACAGCAAAAACTGACAGAAAAAGTTAGTTAAAATAACTACTCAGCTCAGCCAGCTCGAGACCACGTCTTCGCAGGTTAGCGGCAAACGAGATCTGGGGGACTGGTAGTGGTGCATCCTGGGATATAGTAAGCTCAGCCAATTAGAGACTTCGCTCTTTGGCATAAGCGTGCCGAGTCGGAGCCGAGGGATCGGCTCCGAACCCATCAGTCAGAATGTAGGCGAGATAGGATCACATAACATCTGGCAAAGGAACCAAAGTATTGGAAGCAAATAACTAGACAGGGAAAGGTAACAGAATGAATATGCCAAAAATGTAACTGGACTGCAGGTTAGAGATTGCCTTATCTATAAAGGATTGATATCAGAGTATAGGCAAAGAGAAAGAACTAGGGGGTACTAAATAACTGACCAGTACTAAGAGTTTTTGGCAGAATCTAGAACAGAAGCTGCTTTTAAAAAGGGAATAATTAATAAGACCATACAAAATACCATGATAACTATAAGAATCAGTCAGAAAAGGTTTTAAAGGATTGGGAAGGGAGATTGGATAAGCAATTCACAAAAAGAAACAATGGGGGATATATGCTTGTCTCCGAAATCTGCAACAAAATCTAGATGATTTAGGATTTTTGCTTGGAAATGTTTACATAATTTTTATACCCCAAGTAGACTCCAAAGAATTTTCCTCCGGTAGAGAGCAAACGGAGGTGTGACAGGGAAGAAACAGGTAACAGGGAACATTTTCTGGAAGTGTAATGAGTTGGCAAACTTTAAAGACTCCCTGCAGACTACTCTGTCAGAGATACTGGGTGAGCAAACTGGTGTAACTAGGGAAATGTTTTTCTGAGCTATTATCTAGAATTGGAATTGCGGAGTCTAATTATGGTGGCTGCTAAAAAAATTACTAGAAAAACTGCACTAGAAGTAGTGACTATATTAACAGAGATAAAAAGTACAGTTTTGTACCTACCATAAATGTAGATGTTCGAGGATCCACATTGCTGCAGTCCTAACTATTGGGTAGTCCGCTGTCCAGTCGGCCCGAATACCAAAGTATATGGCTGACGTCGGTCAGGGCGCATTAGACTGACGTCAGTACGTCAGGGTACTAATGCGCATGACCGACGTCATATCCTCAGTCTTTTCTTGCCCCAGATGTCAGAAGACCCTGAAAAGATAAGGCCAAAACCAAAAATATATATAATATATACAAAATTACCAGAATATAACCTCACCTACACAACCACCCCTAAACACAGAGGGGAAGGAGGGAGGGTAATTGACTGCAGCAATGTGGATCCTAACATCTACATTTATGGTAGGTACAAAACTGTACTATGTTCTTCATTCCACATTGCTGCAGTCCTAACTATTGGGTAGAATCCCAAAGCAGAGGTAAGGGAGGCTGGCAAATCATAAGGAAGCAGGAACTGACAACATGCCTTGCAAAATAGCTGTGGCAAAACCAGCCCTAGACTTAGAGTAGAGAGGAAGGTGATAATGCTTAGAGAAAGTATGCACTGAACTCCAAGTAGCTGCCTCCAAAATATCCTTAGTTGCCACCCCCCTTAGGAATGCCGTAGAAGTGGCAGTAGCCCTAGTGGAATTAGGCCTAATCCCAGCTGGAATCTCCTTGCCATGATGGGAATAACAAAATGCAATGCAAAACCCAATCCACCTAGAAATAGTTTGTTTTGACACAGGCTTGCCCTGCGAACCCAAAGCAAAAGAAACAAACAACTGCTGAGACTGCCTAAAATCCTTGGTCTTGCTCAAATAATAACGCAATTGCCTATGTACATCTAAAGTGTGCAAAATCTTTTCCCCTTTATTTTGGGGATCTGCATAAAAAGTAGGCAAATGAATAGTTTGGTTTAAAGCCACACTAGAAACCACCTTAGGCATAAAGGAAGGATTAGTACGTAAAGATACCCTATCCTTATGAAAAATCAAAAAAGGCTCTACTGCCATAAGGGCCTGCAATTCAGAAACCCTTCTTGCAGAAGTAATGGCCAACAAAAAAGAAGTCTTCCATGACAAGTATTTCAATTCAGCAGTAGCCGCAGGCTCAAAAGGTTGTAGAGTAAGTTTCTCCAACACAAAATTGAGATCCCAAGCAGGAGTAGGAGCTCTACGTGGGGGTCTTATATTCTTTGCCCCTCTAAGAAATTGCTTGAACAAAGGATGCGAAAACAATGGTGGGTCACAATCATAGTGAGCTGAAATTGCTGCAGCATGAATCTTAATGGAAGAGAAAGACAAACCTTTGTCCAATAGCTCAGTAAGATATTGAAGAGCCACACTCAAATTAGGCTCAGAAATCTCCAAATTGTTTGCTGCACTCCAAAATAAAAATCTCTTCCATTTTTCTGTACACTTTCCTTGTACTAGGTCTTCTGGCTTCCATAATCACATTTAAAACTTGTTGAGGAAGTTGAGACCTGCTGTCTTTCAAAACAGAATATGCCAGGCTGTTAGATGAAGAGAGTGAAGCTTGACATTGAGCAGATGACCTTCCCTCTGAGACAACAGGTGTGGAATCAAGGGTAAAGGCCATGGAGGCTTCCTTACCAGACTCCTCAGTAATGGGTACCAGTGCTGCCGAGGCCAATCTGGAGCTATTAAAATCATCCTTGGCTTGTCTTGTCTGACCTTTAGAAGCACCTTTGGGAGAAGAGGCAGAGGTGGGAAAGCATACACATGAAGATTTTTCCAACTGAACGAAAGAGCATCCACTTTCCAAGCTGTGTGATGAAACCTCTTTGTGCAAAACTTTGGCAGCTGATGGTTTAGTGGAGAAGCGAACAGATCTAGGTCTGGAGTTCCCCATGACACTGTCAATTTTTGAAATACATGAAGATCCAGTTTCCACTCGTGGGGATCCATGATTTGTCTGCTTAACACATCTGCTAAGGAGTTCTGTGCTCCTGGCAGAAACCTTGCCTGAAGAGTTAGTTGCAAGCTGAGCGCAGTCTCCCATAAAATCATTGCTTGCCTGCACAATGGGTAAGAATGTGTTCCCCCTTGTTTGTTGATGTACCACATGACAGTTGTGTTGTCTGTTAGAATCAACACCTGCCCTGGAAGAAGCAACTCCTTGAAAGCCATTAATGCAAACTGGACTGCTAACATCTCTTTCATGTTGATATGTAGATGCTGTAGTCTGGCAGGCCACTTGTCTTGTATCCACTTTCCATTTAGATGAGCTCCCAAGCAATGTCTGAGGCATCTGTCGTTAGAATCTGACTCGCCTCTGGCCGGGTCACAGAGAGTCCCTTGTTTAGGTGACATTCCTGAGCCCACCACAAAAATTCCTTTTGAATGCAAGGTATTATTTGAATGACAGTGTCCAAATCCTGGCAGTGCTGTGTCCATACATTTTGAGATACCATTGCAGCTTCCTCATATGCAGTTTGGCATTGGGAAGCACCAGAATACAAGATGCCATGAACCCTAAGGCTTGAAGGACTGTCCTTGCAGTCAGCCCGGACTGAAGAGATAGTTGATGGAAGTAACTGGAAAGATTCTTTTGTTTGTCCGGGGTTAAAAAGGCCATCTGGGCTGCTGTATTCAGTCTCACACCCAGAAAGCACATGTCTTGAGAGGGTACTAGACTGGACTTTATTTCGCTCACAGAATACCCTAGGCATCTTAGCACTGCTATGACATAATCCAAATGCTGTAGAAGGTCTTCTTTTCCTGAGCTAGAATCAGGCAGTCGCCCAAGTAAGGATAGATTTGAATTCCTTTTAGCCTGAAGTAAGCTATCACTGGAGCCAGAACCTTTGTGAATACTCTGGGCGCAGTGGATAAGCCAAAGGGCAATGCAGAGAACTGATAATGAGAATTTCCAGCTCGAAAACGCAGATACTTCCTGCAACTTAGTCTTATAGGCACATGAAGGTAAGCTTCCTTGAGATCTAAAGTTACCATCCAGTGATCTTTGCCCAGCAGAGGTAAAAGCTGTTGTAACGTCAACATTTTGAACTTGGGAATGTCCAGATAAGTGTTGAGGATAGATAAATCCAAAATTGGTCTCCACGTGTTCCCCTTCTTCGGTACTAGGAACAGGCGAGAATAAAATCCTAGGCCTCTTTCTGGCACAGGAACTGGCTGAATGGCCCCTATTTGGAGCAACAGAGAAATCTGCTTGTGAGCCTCTTCTTTGTAGAGGAGGAATGTCTGGCATGCCTTTGAAAGGAGGCAAGGTATGGAAATAAAACCTGTAACCGTGGTGAATGATATCCAGAACCCATCTGTCGTGGGTAATTAAATCCCAATTTTCCTTGAAAAGAGACAGCCTTCCTCCCAAAGGTGCTGCCAGGCGAGAATGTTCTGGCAGCTGAAAAGGCAGGTCATTGGGTCTGCTTACGAAAGGACTGACCCCTGCCCTCACCAGAAGTCTGAGCAGGGGAACTTCCTGTCCTAGGCCTAAAGGAACCTTGAGCTCTGCCCCTACTACGTCTAGACCTACCCCTAGACTGGGAATCATAAGCAGGATAAGTCCATCCCTTAGTAGGCCAATTTCTACTAAACTTCGGAGGCTGCACCTGCAAAAAATCCTTAACAGTTTGCATAGACTTAGCCTTGTCCGCCATTTACTACAAAACTGCTTCCACAGGCTTAACCAAACAACACATCAGACTGCAAAGGAGCATCCAAAATCCTAGTTTTAACATGCTCAGCTAAATTCTGATCTCTCAACCAGGCATGCCTACGAAGAACAGAACCAGTGGCAGCCACCCTCGAGGAGGCCTGCACAGCATCAAAACCACACTGCAAGGAATGTTTACCCACCTGTTCAGACACATGAACTAAATCCTGCAACTCTTTACACTCAATACCTTCTGCCAGAGCATCCACCTTAGATTTCAATTGTGAAAGGAGGTAATTCTGATATTTTAACATGTGAAACTGACAATTCAACGCCCTCATGGCTAAAGTGGAAGAAGTATACACTTTCTTTCCCCATCTATCCAATGCCCTTGCCTCTTTATCAGGAGGAACAGGATTTTTAACAACAGAGGCCTTCACACCTTTAGGCCCCTGAGAGACAGTTTCCGGGTCTGCCCTAGGACTCTTAAAAAGATACTTATGAGCTTCAGGCACCCTATAGTACCTATCTGGTTTAACTGGGGCAGGAGGCAAAGAATCAGGATTCAGGGAAGCCTCTGCAAAAACATCTTCCACCACATTCAGAACAGGAGGTATAGCTAAAGGCCTATGCTGGGGTAAAAACAAGAATTCCCTAAGCCTCTTCCTGGAATCAGAGAAATCTTGACCTTCCCATTTAAAATGCTCCTTCATGGAATGCAGAGTCTCTGAAAATGAAAAATCCTCAGGAGGAGAAGCTGAAGGAGTAGAATCATCCACATCAGAATCAGAATAAGGAGGATACTCCTGCAAGTCTTCAGCCAAGACTCAGAAGCCTCGAACATTGCTCAAAACTCTCAAACTCAGGTTCCACCCTAGGCCTCTTATCAGGAGGGGCATAGAACCTCTAATCATAGTAATCAAATCCTCTGCCATTTTAAGCATATGTTTCTTAGGCAAAGACCCTGAAGCACTAGGAGAAACCCCACTGAAGCTAAACTTGGCCTGCCTCTCAAAGAAGCCTTGGAAACAGAAGGGGAGGCTCTAACCACCTTAGGAAGAGAGGAAGAACAGCCACCTGAGAAGCCCCTCAGCCTGGCCTACTTCCTGAGAGGATACATCCTGTAACAGTAAAGTCTCTCCTGAGACTCCAAAGAAACACCTGGCAGAACCTCCGCTCCACTGAGTTTCTAAAGAACCGACGCCAGGGACTGTCGGTTCTTCCACTCTAGGCTTTGCTGCTTTGTCCTTGCGCTTTTTGGTCGAAGCGGCCGGAGCATCCGACGGCATTTTATAATTACAACGCTTCCCAAAACTAACCTGGCACAGTCCAACCTTCTCTTAATAGTGCGTTGTTAAATCTAGCACAAGAGCGCATCCAACAACGCCGTGCTCAGGCCCTAAACAAGGTATACACAAAGTATGGTAATCCCTATGAGGTATCTGTTTCCCACAAGAAATACAGTTATTCACTTTTTCTGACATCCGTTAAACACTGAGGCAAGAAAAACCAAAATATTCCCCAACGGGTACTTAGCCAACTTTGATTCGGTCTGAAACTCTGACTTCAGAAACTTTCAGAACGCCAACCTGCACTCGCAAAATTGCTTCTGCATCGGACCATGCGGCAAAAAAGACTGAGGATATGACGTCGGTCATGCGCATTAGTACCCTGACGTACTGACGTCAGTCTAATGCGCCCTGACCGACGTCAGCCATATACTTTGGTATTCGGGCCGACTGGACAGCGGACTACCCAATAGTTAGGACTGCAGCAATGTGGAATGAAGAACATCTGGAATTGGAATCTTTAGAAAAGGATAGGAGCAAATTACATAGGAAAAAATGGGAACGGAGTGAAAAAGAAGTTATGTTCTTACCATAACGTTTCATGTGAGTTGTTCATCTCGCCTTTTTGTTCTTACACGTGGGTCGGAGCCGATCCCTCGGCTCCGAAACGGCCGCTTTCAAGCTGAAACTCTCAGAGAAGCTAGAGACCTGGTGCATATCCCATGATGCTCTACTGTGAATTCCCAGATCTAGTATGCTGCAACCAAGACAGCCTACAGGAATAAGTGAAACTAGTGTCTACCTATGAAAGTAGCTAAAAGATTGTAGATAGGAAAAAATAGAATATGCAATACAGACTGACAACTTGACCAATCTACCAAGGTAACCATCCTGTTAGACTGGAGGGGGAAGGTGGGCGGGAATGTAAGAACAAAAAGGCAAGATGAACAACTCACATGGAACGTTATGGTAAGAACATAACTTCTTTATGTGAAGTTGTTCTATCTCGCTGTTTTGTTCTTACACGTGGGTAACGTCCCAAGCACCCTGATCCTGGGTGGCTCACGGGAGAACATTCCTGAGCACAGTGGAACCAAAGGAAGCCCTGTCCCTGGAGGTTCTATCCACTTTGTAATGAGTGATAAATGTGTGAGGTTTTGACCATGTGGCAGCTGTACAGATAGAATCCAAGGGTAATCTAGCTGCATGAGCTAATGACGTAGAAAAGTACAGTTTTGTACCTACCATAAATGTAGATGTTCGAGGATCCACATTGCTGCAGTCCTTACTATAGGGTAGTCCGCTGTCCAGTCAGCCCGAATACCAGAGTATATGGCTGACGTCGGTCAGGGCGCATTAGACTGACGTCAGTACGTCAGGGTACTAATGCGCATGACCGACGTCATATCCTCAGTCTTTTCTTGCCCCAGATGTCAGAAGACCCTAAAAAGACAAGGCCCAAAATACCTGCACCAAAAATATGTACAATATATACAAAAATATATACAAAAATATCAACATATAACCTCACCTACACAACCACCCCTAAACACAGAGGGGAAGGAGGGAGGGTAAATTGGACTGCAGCAATGTGGATCCTCGAACATCTACATTTATGGTAGGTACAAAACTGTACTATGTTCTTCGTTCCACATTGCTGCAGTCCTTACTATTGGGTAGAATCCCAAAGCAGAGGTAAGGGAGGCTGGCAAATCATAAAGAAATAGGAACTGACAACATGCCTTGCAAAACAGCTGTGGCAAAACCAGCCCTAGACTTAGAGTAAATAGGAAGGTGATAATGCTTAGAGAAAGTATGCACTGAACTCCAAGTAGCTGCCTCCAAAATATCCTTAGTTGCCACCCCCCTTAGAAATGCTGTTGAAGTGGCAGTAGCCCTAGTGGAATGAGGCCTAATCCCAGCTGGAATCTCCTTGCCATGATGGGAATAACAAAATGCAATGCAAAACCCAATCCACCTAGAAATAGTTTGTTTTGACACAGGCTTGCCCTCTTGCTAACTCAAAGCAAAAGAAACAAACAACTGCTGAGACTGCCTAAAATCCTTAGTCCTGCTTAAATAATAACGCAATTGCCTGTGTACATCTAAAGTGTGCAAAATCTTTTCCCCTTTATTTTGGGGGTCTGCATAAAAATTAGGCAAATGAATAGTTTGGTTTAAAGCCACACTAGAAACCACCTTAGGCATAAAGGAAGGATTAGTACGTAATGATACCCTATCCTTATGGAAAATCAAAAGGGCTCTACTGCCATAAGGGCCTGCAACTCAGACACCCTTCTTGCAGAAGTAATAGCCAACAGAAAAGCAGTCTTCCATGACAAATATTTCAATTCAGCAGTAGCCGCAGGCTCAAAAGGTTGTAGAGTAAGTTTTTCCAACACAAAATTGAGATCCCAAGCAGGAGTAGGAGCTCTACGTGGGGTCTTATATTCTTTGCCCTCTAAGAAACTGCTTGAACAAAGGATGCGAAAACAATGGTGGGTCACAATCATAGTGAGCTGAAATTGCTGCAGCATGAATCTTAATGGAAGAGAAGGACAAACCTTTGTCCAATAACTCAGTAAGATATTGAAGAGCCACACTCAAATTAGGCTCAGAAATCTCCAAATTCTTTGCTGTACTCCAAAATAAAAATCTCTTCCATTTTTCTGCGTACACCTTCCTTGTACTAGGTCTTCTAGCTTCCATAATCACATTTAAAACTTGTTGAGGAAGTTGAGACCTGCTGTGTTTCAACACAGAATATGCCAGGCTGTTAGATGAAGAGAGTGAAGCTTGACATTGAGCAGATGACCGTCCTTCTGAGATAACAGATGAGGAATCAAAGGTAAAGGCCATGGAGGCTTCCTTACCAGACTCCTTAGTAGTGGGTACCAGTGTTGCCGAGGCCAATCTGGAGCTATCAAAATCATCCTTGGCTTGTCTTGTCTGACTTTTAATAGCACCTTTGGAAGAAGAGGCAGAGGTGGAAAGGCATACACATGAAGGTTTTTCCAACTGAAAGACAGAGCATCCACTTTCCAAGCTGTGTGATGAAACCCTTTGTGCAAAACTTTGGCAGCTGGTGGTTTAGTGGAGAAGCGAACAGATCTATGTCTGGAGTTCCCCATGACACTGTCAATTTCTGAAATACATGAAGATCCAGTTTCCACTGTGGGGATCCATGATTTGTCTGCTTAACACATCTGCTAAGGAGTTCTGTGCTCCTGGCAGAAACCTTGCCTGAAGAGTTAGTTGCAAGCTTAGCAGTCTCCCATAAAATCATTGCTTGCCTGCATAGAGGATAAGAATGTGTTCCCCCTTGCTTGTTGATGTACCACATGACAGTTGTGTTGTCTGTTAGAATCAACACCTGCCCTGGAAGAAGTAACTCCTTGAAAGCCATTAATGCAAACTGGACTGCTAACATCTCCTTCATGTTGATATGTAGATGCTGGAGTCTGGCAGGCCACTTGTCTTGTATCCACTTTCCATTTAGATGAGCTCCCCAAGCAATGTCCGAGGCATCTGTCGTTAAAATCTGACTCGCCTCTGGCCGGGTCACAGAGAGTCCCTTGTTTAGGTGACATTCCTGAGCCCACCACAAAAATTCTTTTTGAAGGCAAGGTATTATTTGAATGACAGTGTCCAAATCCTGGCAGTGCTGTGTCCATACATTTTGAGATACCATTGTAGCTTCCTCATATGCAGTTTGGCATTGGGAAGCACCAGAATACAAGATGCCATGAACCCTAATGCTTGAAGGACTGTCCTTGCAGTCAGCACGGACTGATGAGATAGTTGATGGAAGTAAAGTGATAGACTCTTTTGTTTGTCCGGGGTTAAAAAGGCCATCTGGGCTGCTGTATTCAGTCTCACACCCAGAAAGCACATGTCTTGAGAGGGTACTAGACTGGACTTTATTTCGCTCACAGAATACCCTAGGCATCTTAGCACTGCTATAACATATTCCAGATGCTGTAGAAGGTCTTCCTTTGCTTGAGCCAGAACCACGCAGTCGCCCAAGTAAGGATAGATTTGAATTCCTTGTAGCCTGAAGTAAGCTATCACTGCAGCCAGAACCTTTGCGATTACTCTGTCCGCAGTAGATAAGCCAAAGGGCAATGCAGAGAACTGATAATGAGAATTTCCAGCTCGAAACCGCAGATACTTCCTGCAACTTAGCCTTATAGGCACATGAAGGTAAGCTTCCTTGAGATCTAAAGTTACCATCCAGTGATCTTTGCCCAGCAGAGGTAAAAGCTGTTGTAACGTCAACATCTTGAACTTGGGAATGTCCAGATAAGTGTTGAGGAGAGATAAATCCAAAATTGGTCTCCACGTGTTCCCCTTCTTTGGTACTAGGAACAGGCGAGAATAAAATCCTAGGCCCCTTTCTGATACAGGGACTGGTTGAATGGCCCCATCTGGAGTAACTGAGAAATTTGCTTGTGAGCCTCTTTTCTTTGTGGAGGAGGAACGTCTGGCATGCCTTTGAAAGGGGCAATGTATGGAAATAAAACCTGTAACCGTGGTGAATGATATCCAACACCCATCTGTCTTGAGTAATTAAATCCCAATTTTCTTTGAAAAGAGACAGTCTTCCTCCCAAAGGAGCTGCCAGACGAGAATCTACTGGCAGCTGAAAAGGCAGGTCATTGGGTCTGTTTACGAAAGGACTGACCCCTGCCCTCACCAGAAGTCTGAGCAGGTGAACTCCTGTTCTAGGCCTAAAAGAACCTTGAGCTCTGCCCCTACCACGCCTAGACCTACCCCTAGACTGGGAATCATAAGCAGGATATGTCCACCCCTTAGCAGGCCAATTTCTACTAAACTTGGTGGCTGCACCTGCAAAAATCTTTAACAGTTTGCATAGACTTAGCTTTGTCCTCCATTTTCTTTAAAACTGCTTCCACAGGCGAACCAAACAACACATCAGACTGTAAAGGAGCATCCAAAATCCTTGTCTTAACATGCTCAGCTAAATTCTGATCCCTCAACCAAGCATGCCTGAAGAACAGAACTAGTGGCAGCCACCCTCGAGGAGGCCTGTACAGCATCAAAACCACATTGCAAAGAATGCTTACCCACTTGTTCAGACACATGAACCAAATCCAGCAACTCTTTACACTCAATACCTTCCGCCAAAGCATCCACCTTAGATTTCAATTGTGAAAGGAGAAAATTTTGATATTTTAGCATGTGAAACTGACAATTCAACACACTCATGGCTAGAGTGGAAGAAGTATACACTTTCTTTCCCCACCTATCCAAAGCCCTTGCCTCTATCAGTGGGAACAGGATTTTTAACCACAGAGGCCTTAACACCTTTAGGCCCCTGAGAAACAGTTTCTGGGTCCGCCCTAGGACTCTTAAACAAATACTTATGAGCTTCGGGCACCCTATAGTACCTATCAGGTTTAACAGGAGCAGGAGGCAAAGAGTCAGGGTTCAAGGAAGCCTCTGCAAAAACATCTTCCACCACATTCAACACAGGAGGTATAGCTAAGGGCCTATGCTGGGGTAAAAACAAGAATTCCCTAAGCCTTTTCCTGGAATCAGAGTAATCCTGGCCTTCCCATTTAAAGTGCTCCCTCATGGAATGCAGAGTCTCTGAAAATGAGAAATCCTCAGGAGGAGAAGCTGTAGGAGTGGAATCATCCACATCAGAATCAGAATAAGGAGGATACTCCTGCAAATCTTCCGCAGAAGACTCAGAAGCCTCTGAACACTGTTCAAAACTATCAAACTCCGGTTCCACCCTAGACCTCTTATCAGGAGGGGGCATAGAACCTCTAATCATAGTAATCAAATCTTCTGCCATTTTAAGCATATGTTTCTTAGGTACAGAACCCGAAATGCTAGGAGAAGCCCCCACTGAAGCTGAACTTGGCCTACCTCTAAAAGAAGTTTTGGCAACAGAAGGAGAGGCTCTAACTACCTTGGGAAGAGAGGGAAGAACAGTTACCTGAGAAGCCCCCTCAGCCTGGCCTACCTCCTGAGAAGGCACATCCTGTAACAGTAAAGTTTCTGCCTGAGACTCCATAGAAACTCCTGGCAAAACCTCTGGCTCCACTGAGCCTTCTAAAGAACCGACGTCCGGGACTGCCGGTTCATCAACCCTAGGCTTCGCTGTTTTGTCCTTGCGCTTCTTGACGAAGCGGCGCCGGAGCATCCGACGGCATTTTATAATTGCAACGCTTCCCAAACACTAACCTGGCACAGTCTAACCTCCTCTTAATAGTGCGTTTGTTAAACCTAGCACAAGAGCGGCATCCAACAACGCCGTGCTCAGGCCCTAAACAAGGTATACACAAGGTATGGTAATCCCTATGAGGTATCTGTTTCCCACAAGAAATACAGTTATTCACTTTTCTGACATCCGGTTAAATACTGAGGCAAGAAAAACCAAAATGTTCCCAACGGGTACTTAGCCAACTCTGATTCGGTCTGAAACTCCGCTCGAAATATTTCAGAACGCCAACCTGCACTCGCAAAACTGCTTCTGCATCGGACCATGCGGCAAAAAAGACTGAGGATATGACGTCGGTCATGCGCATTAGTACCCTGACGTACTGACGTCAGTCTAATGCGCCCTGACCGACGTCAGCCATATACTCTGGTATTCGGGCCGACTGGACAGCGGACTACCCTATAGTAAGGACTGCAGCAAAGTGGAACGAAGAACATCAGCTTGTGTCGAGTGGGCTTCGACGTTAGATTCTAAAGGCTGACTAGTGGAAGCATAAATGGATTTGATGCAGTCAGAGAGCCACTTAGACAATGTGATTTGTGATACTGCAAAACCTTTCTTCTTATCTGCATAAGAGACAAAAAGTTGATCCGATTGTCTGAAATCTTTCGTTCTATCTAGATAGAACCTCAGTTGTCTGGGTACATCAAGTTTGTGTAACATATATTCAAGTCTGTTGGTATGGTGCCTGAAAGAAGGTTGGAAGCTTAACTGACTGATTCAAGTTAGTTTCTGAACAGACCTTGGGAAGAAAGGTAGGATTTGTCCCAAGGGAAACTAGCGGGATGAAAAATCAAATATGGGGGTTTGGAGGACAAGGCTTGAAGTTTGGAGACCCTACGTGCAGATGTAATGGCTACCAGGAATATAGTTTTCCAAGACAAGAACTTTAAGTGACAGGATGAAGCGGGTTCGAAGGGGGTGAGCATCAATTGGGATAAAACCAGATTCAAATTCCAGGGAGAGACAGGATGTCTGATAGGTGGTCTGAGATGGTGGGTTCCTTTTAAGAATGCTTTACATAATCTATGCAACATGATGCTAGACCCATTAAACCCCACATGGAAATTGGAAATAGCTGCCAATTGGACTCCAATGGTGGCAGCTGCTGCACCATTATGGAACAAGGAAGATAAGAACTCGAAGATGATATGAACAGGTGCAACATAAGGATCAATGTCATGTTGAGAGGCCCAGTAAACAAACAGTTTCCACTTGCTACTGTATAGCTTCCTGGTAGATAGTTTATGAGAGGAAACTATAATATTCTGGACCGCAGAAGACAAATCTCGAGACCTGGCTAAAGTGGGAACTGGAGCAGCCAAGCTGTCAGTTTTAGGGAGGTGAGGGAGGGATGAAGAACTCCAGACGAATGAGTCAGAAGATCCGGCACTGGGTCCAGGATCCATGGTTCTTCCACTTGATACTTCCGCAGGAAGGGGAACCAAATCTGTCAAGGCCAAGACGAGGCTATCAATATCACAGTCCTTCCCAGACTTTTGGCTTTCTGTATGAATCTGGGGATTAGGGGTATTGGCGGAAAGGCATACAAGAGGCCCGGGGGCCAATTGTGTACAAGTGCATCCCTGGGTTTGTTCCCCGGTGGGGGATAAAGGGCAAAGTAGCTGCTGCATTTGGCGTTCATTGGTGATGCAAATAGGTCGCAGCAAGGCTGGCCCCATCTGCGGAAGAGATCTCTTCCGCCACCTTCTGTTTGAGAGACCACTCGTAAGGCAACAGCATAGCTCTGCTCAGTCTGTCCACTATCACGTTTGATGACCCCGGGATGTGCGTTGCTATCAAATCGTCTGGTGGATACAGCCCACTGCCAAATTCTTAGGGCCTCCCGGCATAAGGGGTATGATCTGGTTTCCCCCCCTTGCTTGTTGATATACCAGACTACCGACATGTTGTCTGTCTGGATAGCAACTGTACCTAGAGGAAGAGAATCGTGAAAATGTTGCAATGCTAGGAACACCGCTCTCAGCTCTAGGACATTTATATGCAAATGTGTTTCCATGATTGACCAAGTGCATTGGACAGTCTTTCCCTGAAATAACCCCCCCCCCCCCATCAGGGAAGCATCCGTGGTCACCGTGGCTGTGGGTGGGGGAAGAAAGCACAGTTTTGTACCTACCATAAATGTAGATGTTAGAGTGCTAATACAGCTGCAGTCATAACAGATGGGTTCTCCTGCCATCAGGCGGGTCCTCGGTCGGCCGAATTCCAAAGTCTAGGTCCGGCGTCGGTTGTCGTCGCTTTTTCCCTGACGTCAGTGCGACAGGGGTACAAAAGAACCAGCCAACGCCATTTTCTTCAGTTTTTCTTGCCCCAGATGTCAGGTGCCCCCAGAAGGAAGGCAATACATAAATTTGTGTAATAAAGCAATGCCATATAATCAAAATACAGTAGTGCAAGCAAATACATCAAGAATGAATACCCCAAATCAGGTTGCATGAGGAGATGTTAGCCAATAGGCCTGTCCCAAGAGGGGAAGGAGGGAGGGAAACCTGGACTGCAGCTGTATTAGCACTCGAACATCTACATTTATGGTAGGTACAAAACTGTACTATGTTCATCGTGCATACAGCTGCAGTCATAACAGATGGGTAGAATTCCAAAGCTAAGAAAGGGGTGGTAGGCACTAGGTGGAACTAGGAGCCAGAATGCCCTGCAAGACTGCAGTGGCAAAGCCCGCTCTAGACCTGGAGTATAGTGGAAGGTGGTAGTGCTTGGAGAAGGTATGCACTGAACTCCAAGTGGCTGCTTCCAAAACATCTTTGGTAGGAACTCCTCTGAGAAAAGCTGCAGAGGTAACCGTGGCCCTTGGAGTGAGATCTGATGCCTGTAGGTACAGTTTTGCCATGAAAAGAACAGCAAAAACGTATGCAGTGGGCTATCCATTTTGAGATTGCCTGTTTGGAAATTGGCTTTCCTTGAACTCCTATAGCATAGGACACAAAGAGCTGGTCTGATTTTCTGAAAGGCTTTGTTCTGTCCAAATAATAACGCAGTTGTCTGTGGATGTCCAAGGAATGTAGTAATCTCTCCCCTTTGTTTTGAGGATTAGGATAAAAGGTAGGTAAATGTATAGCCTGATTCAAAGCTACCCTGGATACCACTTTTGGCATAAAGGACGGGTTGGTTCATAAGGACACTCTGTCCTGATGGAAGATGATAAAAGGCTGCACAGCCATGTGAGCTTGTAGTTCCGATACCCTACGAGCTGAGGTAATGGCCAGAAGGAAAGCTGTTTTCCAGGACAAATATTGCAAATCTGATGAGGCAGCTGGCTCAAAAGGAGGCAAGGTCAGTTTTCTAGAATGAAATTGAGATCCCAAGCAGGTATTGGTTGTTTCCTTGGGGGTTTTAGATTCTTAGCCCCTCTGAGGAACTGTCTTAAGAGGGGGTGAGAGAATAAGGGTGGATCAGTGTTGTATTCTGCAGAAATGGCGGAGGCATGGATTTTGATGGAGGAGAATGAAAGTCCACTGCTTAGCAGCTCAGCTAGATACTGTAATATTTGAGGTAAATTCAGTTTTCCAGGATCCTGGCCCTTTTTCTCATTCCAGACACAAAACCGTTTCCATTTTGCGGAGTAGGCTTTTCTAGTAGATGGCCTTATGGCCTCCAAAATGACATCCTGCACCTCCTTTGAGAGAAGGACCTGTTGTGATGCTAAGGAATCTTCCATGCTGCTAGACTGAGTGTTTTTTAGCTGACTGTGAAGAGTTTTGAAGCTGTGCTGAGTCAGAAGAGGAGGCATTAGAGGCAGGGTCCATGGTCAGGCTCCTCAGGAGTGGATACCAGTCTTGTCTTGGCCAGTCTGGAGCAATGAGAATCATCTTTGGTCTGTCTGCTCTGGTTTTTAATAGAACTTTGGGCAGCAGAGGAAGAGGTGGGAAGGCATAAACTGTCATTGATGTCCAACTGAAAGAGAGAGCGTCCAACTCTCCAGGCCTTTGGGTGAAAAATCCTTGAGCAGAATTTTGTCAATTGGTGATTTTTGTGGGAGACAAAGAGATCTATGTCTGGCCTTCCCCATGCTTGAATTATCTCTGCAAAAACTTGAGGATGCAACTTCCATTCGTGTGTATCTGTCATATTTCTGCTTAGGTTGTCTGCCAGCGTATTTTCCTTGCCTGGTAAGTACTGTGCTTGTAGTTCGATTTGTAAGTCCAGGGCCATGTTCCAAAGTGACATGGCCAGTCTGCATAGGGGGCATGAATGGGTTCCTCCCTGTTTGTTCATGTACCACATTACTGTGGTGTTGTCAGTCCTTATATAGAGTTGACCTGGTTGCAGAAGGTCTTTGAAAGCTATAATAGCATTTATTACGGCTAGCATTTCCTTTTGATTGATGTGAAGGTGCGTTTCTTTTTGGGACCATTTGCCCTGAATGCACCGATCTGTCATGTGCGCCCCCCAGGCGTAGTCTGAGGCGTCTGTTGTGATGACTATTTGCTTGAGGCTTGCTGAATGGGAGACCTGTGTTTGTTTGGCATGCTTGAGCCCACCACAGAAATTCCTTTTGAAGACATGGAATTAGTGGTATTATTGTTTCCAAACTGTGGCTGTGTTGAGACCATAGGTTTTTCAGGTACCATTGATGTTTCCTCATATGCAGCTTTGCACATGGGATTAGTAAGATGCAAGATGCCATGAATCCCAGAGTCTGCAGGATTTTCCTTGCAGTCAGCCTGGTGCAATTTGCTAGTGTTTTGAAGTATTGAGTTAGTTGCCCCTGCTTCTCTGGCGTGAGGTAGGCCATCTGGGTGTTTGTGTCCAAGTTGGCACCCAGGAAAATTATTTTCCGAGAGGGTATTAGCCTTGATTTCTTTTTGTTGACTGTGTATCCCAGAGAATTCAACAACATTATTACATAAGCCAGATGTTTCAGAAGAATGTGCTTGCTGTCCGCTTGGATCAGGCAGTCGTCCAAATAGGGGTATATTTGTATCCCTTGAAGTCTGCAGTAGGCAATTACTGATGCCAGGCATTTCGTGAATACTCTGGGCGCAGTAGATAAGCCAAAGGGCAATGCAGAGAATTGATAATGGGTTGAACCTGCAAGAAATCTGAGGCATCTTCTACAATTTTGTCTGATTGGGACATGCAGGTATGCCTCCTTGAGGTCCAATGTTACCAGCCAAGACTCCTTGCCCAGCATGGGAAGAAGCTGCTGTAGAGTGAGCATCTTGTATTTTGGTACGAGTAGAAATGTGTTTAGGATGGATAGGTCCAAAATAGGTCTCCAATCTTTTCCCTTCCTTGGTACCAGGAATAGTCTGGAATAAAAACCTTGACCTTGCTCGTGTGTAGGTACCTCTTGAATAGCTTTCATGTCTATGAGATCTGAAATTTGTCTTTGTGCCTCTGCCCTTTGTGTGGCAGGTTTGGCATGCCTCTCATTTTTGGAAGGGTGTGAAAATGGAATATGTAGCCTCTGTTTATAATGTCCAGGATCCATTTGTCTTTTGTGACAATATGCCAATTTTTTGAAAATAATGTTAGTTTTCCGCCTAAGGGTGCTGCCATTTGAGTCTTGCTTGGCATGCAAAGGGGAAAGTCATTGGGCTTGCTTTCTGAATGGTTGCGAGTTATCTTCACCACCTCTTTGTGTAGGAGCTTGCCATTGTCTGCCTCTAAACGATCCTTGGGATTGCCCTCTGCCCCTCGGGCGCCTGTATCTACCTCTTTGGAGCCTGTCCGTGGCTGGAAAGGATCAATTTCTGGAAGGCCAATTTCTACTGAAACGTGGGGGTTGTACCTGTAGAAAATCTTTCACTGTTTGCATTGATTTAGCCTTTTCCTCCATTTTTCTTAATACCTCCTCAGCATTAGCATCAAATAATACATCCTTTTGTAGAGGGGCATCTAGCAATTTAGCTTTGACATGATCTGGTAAGGTTTGTTCCTTGAGGCAGGCATGTCTACGTATGACTGATCCTGTAACAGCAGCTCTACATGAGGCCTCTAGAGCATCAAAACCACATTGTAAGGTATGTTTACCCACTTGTTCTGCACTATGCATCAAATCCTGCAACTCCTTCAAGTCTTGTTGTTCAGGTTGTGACATTTTACTTCTCAATTGTGATAACAAAAACTGTTGGTACTTTTAATGCCCTCATGGTTAAGGTGGCCGAGGTATATACCTTTTTTCCCCACCTTTCTAAGGATCTGGAATCTCTCCCGGAAGATAATGGATTTTTAGCAGTGGAGGCCTTAATTCCCTTGGGGCCCTGTGAGATGGTTTCTGGGTCAGCAGCATGACTTTTGTATAGAAATTGGTGCGAGTCAGGAACCCTGTAATACCTGTCAGGCTTGACTGGGGCTGGAGGTAGAGAATCCTGGTTAAGGCAGGCCTCCGAGTACACATCTAGGATGTCCAAGACAGGAGGTATAGCCAGAGGCCTGTGCTGAGGTAGCAAGATAAATTCCCTAAGCCTTTACTTGGAATCTGAATAATCTTGGCTTTCCCAGTGGAAGTGTTCCCTTAAGGTATGCAAAGTTTCCCCAAATGAGTAATCCTCTGGGGGGGATACAGAGGGAATGGACTCCTCTGCATCAGAGTCTTCAAAAGGGGAGTAAGTCTGTTCCTGTTCATCAGAGTGCTCTGAAATAATGGAGCCCTGATCAGAGGAGGGGGATTGTTCCTCCACTCTGGGCCTTTTGTCTGGGGGTTGAGAACCCCTGATAAGAGTAATTAAATCCTCAGCCATTTTAAGCATCTGTTTTTTAGGCATGGGGCCTGGAGATGGGCCCTGTGTAGCTTGTCTCTTAGAATGCATGGCTGCTTTAGACTTAGTGAAAGCCTTGATGGAAAAAGAAGAGGAAGGTCTGAAGACACCTTGAGAGGAGGTAGACCTGTCCACATTTTGAGATTCACCACCAAGAGTGACTTCGGTATCTGTAGTCAGGGTGTGGGCCGAGGAGCTTGCGACCTCGGGTACAGGAGACACCGCCAATGAAGTGTCGTCGGTAGTCAGGGGCTGCGTAGGCACCTCGCTGAGAACCAGACCACATGTAGTCGGCTTTGGCGTGGTGTTGGTAGAGGCCACGGACCTCGTGTGTCAGTCCTTATCTTTGCGCTTTTTAGACAAAAAGTACTGTTTTGTACCTACCATAAATGTAGATGTCCGATAGATATGCAACTGCAGTCCTTACATATGGGTTGTCCTGCCTCAGGCAGCCCTCGGTCGGCCGGATTCCAAAGTCTGGGTCCGGCGTCGGCTGATGTCTCCTCCCCGAAGTCAGAGCGGCTGGGGTATAAAAGCATCAGCCGACGCCATCTTCGTCAGTGTTTCTTGCCCCAGGTGCCCTCCAAAGAAGGCTAAATTTATAACTGGAAAAAATTTCCAGCCATACACAATAGCAATAAACAGATACACCATAACAGATATCCCCAGCTAAGAATAAAAGGAGGGAAGTGGAGCCAATACACAGAGGGGTAGGAGGGAGGGGAAAGTACAGTTTTGTACCTACCATAAATGTAGATGTCCGAACTGGATAGCATCTGCAGTCATAACAACTGGGTTGTCCTGTCGCCAGGCAGCCCTTCGGTCGGCCGGATTCCACAGTCCGGGTCCGGCTTCGGCTGATGTCGCACTTCACCCGTCATCTCTGTTGGTCTTCGGGTATAAAGGCATCAGCCGACGCCATTTTCCTCAGTGTTTCTTGCCCCAGATGCCAGTTGCCCTCTTGGAAGGCTAAATTTTGGGTAAATGCCAATGTTTCCAAAAAGATAGAAGGCAAACACAAAAAATAAGCATGTATGTACATATATACAAACAAATACACCATAAGAGACTCCCCCCCGCCAGCTAGCTATTAGGAGGGTAAATACCCTAGGAGTACCACAGAGGGGAAGGAGGGAGGGTAATCCTGACTGCAGATGCTATCCAGTTCGGACATCTACATTTATGGTAGGTACAAAACTGTACTATGTCCTTCATGGATGCATCTGCAGTCATAACAACTGGGTAGAATACCATAGCCAACTAGGGGAGGAGGAAGAATAGATTATGGTGTGGATAGGATCCCTTGCAGTACAGCAGTGGCAAAACCTGCTCGGGATCTGGAATACAGAGGTAAATTATAATGCTTGGCAAATGTATGCACGGAGGTCCAAGTAGCCGCCTCAATAATGTCCTTGGTTGCCACTCCTCGTAAGAAGGCTGTGGTAGTGGCTGTTGCCCTTGTCGAATGAGGCCTTATGTTCTGTGGAATTGGTTTTCCATGAAAGGAGTAACAGAATCGTATGCAATTTCCTATCCATTTGGAGATTGTCTGTTTGGAAATCGCTTTTCCTTCCCTTCCTGTTGCATAGGCTACAAACAGCTGGTCAGTTTTTCTGTTACTTTTGTTCTGTCCAGGTAGTAGCGTAGCTGTCTATGTACATCCAAGGTATGCAGCATTCTTTCCCTCTGTTTTGTGGGTTTGGGAAGAAGGTAGGTAGGTGGATTGCCTGGTTTAAAGACACTCTGGATACCACCTTAGGCATAAATGTAGGATTAGTCCTCATGGACACTCTATCTTGGTGGAAGATTAGGAAGGGTTGTACTGCCATTAGGGCCTGAAGTTCAGAAAGCCTTCTTGCTGAGGTTATTGCCAGTAGGAAAGCAGTTTTCCACGATAGATGCTGCAGGTCTGCTGTTGCTGCTGGTTCAAAAGGTGCGAGTGTCAACTTTTCCAGCACAAAGTTCAAATCCCAAGCTGGCAATGGTGGTTTCCTAGGAGGTTTTACATTCTTGATCCCTCTGAGGAACTGCCTGAGTAAAGGATGTGAAAAGACAGGTGGATCAAAGCTGTATTCTGCTGAAATAGCTGATGCATGTATCTTGATGGAGGAATAGGACAGGCCTGTATGTAGAAGCTCTGCCAAATACTCCAGAATGTTAGCAATGTCTATATTGGACACATCTTTTCCTCTTTCAGCACTCCAAATGACAAACCTTTTCCATTTTCCTGCATAGTTCCTTCTTGAAGGTCTGCGGGCTTCAAGGATAATGTCTTTAACCCTTTGGGAAAGCTCTGGATTAGTTGCTACTATGTGATGTTCCATGCAGTCAGTTGCAAAGTTTTTAGGTTTGGATGCATGATGCTGTAGTTGTTCTGGGTTAACATCAAAGGCATCAGGGGTATTGGCCATATTTTGTCCCGAGACATGCTCCTCAGCAATGGGTACCAGTGTTGTCTTGGCCAGTTTGGAGCTATCAGGGTTATCCTTGGACGTTCCTCCTAGATTTTTAGTAATACCTTGTGTATCAAGGGAAGAGGTGGGAATGCATATGCTGTCAGACCTTTCCAGCTGAAGGAGAGCGAGTCCACTTTCCAAGCAAGTGGGTGGAACGTCCTTGTGCAGAATTTTTTGAGCTGGTGATTGAGAGGGGAAGCGAATAGATCTATCTGTGGCATTCCCCATTTCTTTGAGATGGCCTTGAAGATGTTCGGGTGTAGCATCCATTCGTGAGCATCCGAGGTGGTTCTGCTTAACATATCTGCTAGAGTATTCTCCTTTCCTGGTACGAACATTGCCTGTAACTGGATGTTGTAGCTGAGTGCCAGGTTCCAAAGGTCCAAAGTCATTCTGCATAGGGGGTATGAATGAGTGCCTCCCTGTTTGTTGATGTACCACATGACTGTGGTGTTGTCTGTCCTTATCATCAAATGTCCTGCTTTGAGGAATGGTCTGAATTTTTGGATTGCCAGCTTTACTGCCAGCATTTCCTTTAGGTTGATGTGCAAATGGAGCTGGTCCTGAGCCCACAATCCTTGTACGCATTTGTCCAGCATGTGAGCCCCCCATCCTAGGTCTGAGGCGTCTGTTGTGATGGTTTGGCTTGCTTGATAGTTGTGGAAAGGTAGGCCTGGATTTGACTGGCATGCTTGAGCCCACCATAGGAACTCCTGTTTTAGGCATGGGATTAGAGGAATTTCTGCTTCTAGGCTGTGCCTGTGTTGGGACCATAAATTCTTTAGGTACCACTGTAGTTTTCTCATATGTAGTCTGGCATGTGGAACCAAGATTATGCAGGATGCCATGAAGCCCAAGGCCTGTAGAACTTTTCTTGCTGTTAGCTTGTTCTGTTTTGTTAGTGCCAAGAAGTAAAGAGGGAGTTCTTTTGTTTTTCTGCAGTTAGGAATGCCATTTGTTTTACTGTGTCCAATTCCGCCCAAGAATGTCCTTGTTTGGGATGGTATCAGCCTTGACTTTTGTAAATTGACTGCGTATCCCAGTGCTTGTAGCAAGTAAATGACCCTTTGTAAATCTGTTGTCAGCTTGCTTTTGTTGTCCCCCTGTAGCAGACAGTCGTCCAGGTATGGATAAATTTGGATTCCCTGTAGTCTGCAGTGAGCGATTACTGATGCCAGGCATTTTGTGAATACTCTGGGCGCAGTAGATAAGCCAAAGGGCAATGCTGAGAATTGATAGTGCTCTGATCCTGCAAGGAATCTGAGGTATCTTCTGCAAATTGGTCGTATGGGGACGTGCAGGTATGCCTCCTTGAGATCTAGAGTTACCAGCCAGCACTCCTTGCCCAGCATGGGAAGAAGTTGCTGGAGGGTCAGCATTTTGAATTTTGGGACAATGATGTATGTAAGATGGACAGGTCGAGAATAGGTCTCCAGGTTTTTTCCTTTCTTGGAACTAGGAATAGTCTGGAGTAGAATCCTTTGCCTTGTTCTGTTATTGGCACTTTTTCCACAGCTCTCATCTTTGTTAGTTGCATTATCTGCTGTAGAGCTTCTGTTTTTTGATTTGGAGGCAGGTTTGGCATTCCTCTTTTGACTGGTAAAGTGTGGAAGTGGAACCGGTATCCTTGGTCTACGGTTTGCAGAATCCACTTGTCTTTTGTGATATAGTGCCAGTTTTTCGAAAATAAGGTTAATTTTCCGCCTAATGGTGCTGCTATTTGTTCCCTGGTAGGCGGAGTTAGCATCAAGTCACTGTGCTGTTGTAGTGGCAGTGGCTGTGTCTGTGCCTCTGTTATTACCTTGCCACTGTCGTCCTCTGTAGGCACCCCCTCTGGATTGATTTCTGCCTCTGGGATGTCTATTCCTGCCCCTTTGGGATTTTGTGGAGTCAGGAAAGGACCAATTTTTGGCAGGCCAGTTCCTGCTAAACCTTGGGGGTTGAACCTGCAAGAAATCTTTAACTGTTTGTACAGATTTTGCCTTTTCTTCCATTTTCTTCATTACCTGCTGGGCAGGTGTACCAAACAAACTGGCCTTATCCATAGGTGCATCTAATAACTTAGCTTTAACATGATCCCGTAAGACCTGTTCCTTCAGCCATGCATGTCTTCTTATCACTGTGCCAGTCATGGCTGATCTAAATGAAGCCTCCAGTGCATCATAGCCACATTTTAAAGAATGGTTACTAACCTGTTGTATGTTATTTACCATTTCTAATATATATTTCTTATCTATAGAGTCATCAGAGGATAGCTTTTTAGTTAACTGATCAAGCATAAACTCTTGGTATTGTATCATGTGAAACTGACAATTTAAAGCTCTAGCTGAGAGAGTAGCAGAGGTGTAAACCTTTTGCCCCATCTGTCTAAAGACCTGGCTTCCCTTTGAGAAGGAATAGGGTTTTTTGCTGTAGTCGAGGCTGCTGCCTTAGGCCCCTGGGATATGGTTTCGGGGTCTGCGAGTGGGGCCTTGTATAAGTGGTGATGAGTGTCTGGAACCCTGTAAAATCTGTCTGGTTTGACAGGGGCTGGAGGTAAGGAATCTGGTGCAGTGCAGACATCATTAAATGCATCGTCCACAACAGAGAGGACAGGAGGTATAGCTAAAGGCCTGTGTTGTGGTAGGTGCAGAAAGGTCCTAAGTCTTTTCTGGAATCTGAGAAATCCTGTTCCTGCCATTGGAATTGTTCTCATGGCATGTAAGGTTTCCCCAAAGGAGAATTCTTCTGGTGGAGAAGCAGCTGGAATGGATTCTTCAGCATCTGAGTCTTCATAATTGGAGAAATGAGCCTCTGGCTGGTCTGCAATATCAGAGTCCTCAGCGAATCATCAGAGGACACAGGCTCGGGGGCTCTGCTCTAGGTCTCTTTCTGGGGCTGAGAGGCCCTGTCTGGGTGAGATTGAGATCCCCTAATTAAGGATATTAAATCCTCTGCCAGAGTAAGTATTTGTGAACTAGAAGTGGGCCTAGTAGAGGGGGGCTTAACAGGCACTGATTTAGTAGATTTGGCTGCTTTAGCCCTGGCAAAGGCCTTAATAGACATGGCTGCAGGAGGCCTAGCAGCACCACGTGCTGGGGTAGAGACATCCAAAGGGATGGTGTCTGATAAGTCACTAGTAACCACTGTAGGTAAGATTTCTGAGGCCGTTTCAAGTAAGGTAGCAGGAGCCTCAGTAGTAGTCATTGATTCAGCTGTGCTTTGATCAGTTTTCGGTTTCGCCGAAACCGAGACACTCGCGTTTGCTTAACCATGGTTTCGCCGAAACCGCGGACCGCGAGTGTCGGTCTTTTCTTTGCGTTTTTAACAATCTGGGTAGTTGGAGGATCCGACGGCATAATGTACGCAAAATCTGAGCCGAAAAACTGTTCAGCAAACTCCGACCGACGCCTAAGCGTTCGTCGGTTGAATGAGGCACAGGCTGACCAGGCTGCTACGTCGTGGCCTGGGCCTAAACAAGGCAAACAGTAAGAGTGGAAATCTTTATGAGGTATTTGTTTCCCACAAGTTAAACAGTTATTGACTTTTTCTGACATCGGCTGAGGCAAGAAAGAGTCCCCACGGGTACTTCGCTTAGAAGTCTTCGAAGTAGTATTCGGAAGTAGTAATCTCTGGATCTGACCGACCGGCACTTGCAAACAGCTTCTGCTTCGGGCGCCACGCGGCAAGAAAGACTGAGGAAAATGGCGTCGGCTGATGCCTTTATACCCGAAGACCAACAGAGATGACGTCGGGTGAAGTGCGACATCAGCCGAAGCCGGACCCGGACTTTGGAATCCGGCCGACCGAAGGGCTGCCTGGCGACAGGACAACCCAGTTGTTATGACTGCAGATGCATCCATGAAGGACATCCCTGACTGCAGTTGCATATCTATCGGACATCTACATTTATGGTAGGTACAAAACTGTACTATGTCCTTCAAGAATGCAACTGCAGTCCTTACATATGGGTTGAATACCATAGCCAAGCTGGGGGTGGGTAGGTTCTAAGATAAGGATGGTGTAGCTAAAATGCCCTGCAGGACTGCCGAAGCAAAGCCTGCTCGGGATCTGGAATATAAAGGTAGGTTGTAGTGCTTGGAAAATGTATGCACGGAGCTCCATGTAGCAGCTTCTAGGATGTCCTTTGTAGCCACCCCTCTTAGGAAGGCTGTGGAGGTGGCTGTAGCTCTGGTGGAGTGTGGCCTGATATTGGCTGGCACACCATTTCCATGGAAAGAATAACAGAATCTGATGCAATGTCCAATCCATTTTGAAATTGTTTGTTTGGAAATTGCCTTTCCTTGCACTCCAGGAGCGTATGCTACAAATAGTTGGTCAGACTTTGTTGGCTTTTGTTCTGTCCAAGTAGTAGCGTAGTTGTCTGTGAATGTCCAAAGTGTGCAGCAGCTTTTCCCCTTTATTTTGAGGATTGGGGAAGAAAGTAGGCAGGTGAATTGCTTGATTTAGAGACACCCTGGATATCACTTTTGGCATAAAAGAAGGATTGGTTCTTAAAGAAACCCTGTCCTGATGGAAAATGAGGAATGGAGGTACTGCCATGAGAGCCTCTATCTCCGAAACTCTTCTTGCTGAGGTAATTGCCAACAGGAAAACTGTTTTCCAGGAAAGAAATTGCAATTCTGAAGATGCTGCTGGTTCAAAAGGAGGAAGAGTTAATTTTTCCAAGACGAAATTGAGGTCCCCATGCAGGCACTGGTGGTTTTCTGGGAGGTTTGATATTCTTTATCCCTCTTAGAAATTGTCTTAGCAAAGGATGTGAAAACACAGGTGGATCAGTGTTGTATTTTGCTGAAATTGCTGAAGCGTGTATTTTTATGGAAGAATAGGAAAGTCCATTATGCAGCATGTCTGCCAAGTATTCCAATATCTGTGGGATGCTCATTACTGATGCATCCTGTCCCCTGTTGGTATTCCAGATGTTGAATCTCTTCCATTTGGCTGAATAAGTCTTTCTGGTGGAAGGTCTGCGTGCTTCCAATAATATCTGTTGAACTTCCTTGGAGAGAGAGAGATATGGGGAGAAATCATGGGACCCTCCAAGCTGTCAGCTGCAGAGTTTGCAGGTTGGGATGAACCGTCCTGCAATTGTGCTGAGTCGAGTGGAGGCCATTGAGGCAGGGGCCACGGCTTGGTGCAAGTTATGCTCCTTAGTAATGGATACCAGTGCTGCCTTGGCCAATCTGGAGCTATGAAGATGCCCTTCGGTTGCTCTGCTTTGATCTTCAGTAACCCCTCTTGTCATTAATGGTAGAGGTGGGAATGCATAGATTGTTAGGGAGTTCCAGCTGAATGAGAGAGCATCTATTCTCCAGGCTTGTGGATGGTGTGTCCTCGAGCAGAACTTTTTCAGATGATGATTCAGGTGGGAGGCAAAGAGATCTATGTCCGGCCTCACCCGTGTGTAAGTTATGTGTGCAAAAATGTCTGGATGCAACATCCATTCGTGCGGATCCAGGATGTTTCTGCTTAGACTGTCTGCCAGAATATTGTCCCAACAAACTGGGATTGCAGCTGTATGTTCAGTTTCAGGGACTTTCCCCAAAGAGTCATTGTTAGTCTGCAAAGGGGGTATATGAATGAGTACCCCCCTGCTTGTTTATGTACCACATAACAGTGGTGTTTGTCTATTTGTAGATGACCTTGTTGAAGATATTTTCCGAAGGCCTCGATTGCATGCATTACTGCTAACATCTCTTTTTGATTGATGTGCAGATGTACTTCCTGGGTAGTCCATTGCCCTTGAATACATCTGCCCTCCATGTGCTCCCCCCATCCATGGTCTGAGGCGTCTGTTGTAATGGTTTGGCTTGTTTGAGGTTTGTTGAAAGGCATACCTTTGTTTAACTGGCTTGCTTGGGCCCACCACAAAAATTCCCTTTGCAGACATGGGATGAGTGGGATAACTGCTTCTAAGTTGTGGCTGTGTTGAGACCATAAACTTTTGAGGTACCACTGCAGCTTTCTCATGTGTAGTCTTGCCAGTGGAATCAGTAGAATGCAAGATGCCATGAAACCCAGGGCCTGCAGGATTTTCCTTGCAGTCATCTGGGTGAGTTTTGCTAGGCTTTTGAAGTAATGTGGTAATTGTTCTTGCTTCTCTTCTGTGAGGTAAGCCATTTGTGATTCTGTGTCTAGTGTGGCTCCTAGAAAAATTATTTGTTGGGATGGCAGTAGTCTTGATTTTTGTAAGTTGACTGTGTATCCCAAAGCCTGTAGTAAGTGAATGACATAATTCAAGTTTTTTGTCAAGGGTTGCTTGCTGTCCGCTTGTATAAGGCAGTCGTCCAGGTAAGGGTATATATGTATCCCCTAGAGTCTGCAGTGTGCAATTACTGATGCCAGGCATTTCGTAAATACTCTGTGCGTAGTAGATAAGCCAAAAGGCAATGCTGAGAATTGATAATGCTCTGACCCTGCAAGAAATCTGAGGTATCTTCTGCAGCTGTGTCTTATTGGGACATGCAGGTATGCCTCCTTGAGGTCCAGAGTAACCAGCCAAGACCCCTTGCCCAGCATGGGAAGGAGTTGCTGTAGCGTCAGCATTTTGAATTTTGGTACAATGAGAAAAGTGTTTAGAGCGGACAAGTCCAGTATAGGTCTCCGTTGCTTTTCTTTTCTTGGAACAAGGAACAGTCTTGAGTAAAATCCCTGGCCTTGTTCCTGAGGAGGAACCTTTTCTATTGCTTTGATTTGTCTCAGCTTTGAAATTTGTTTGAATGCCTCTGCCCTTTGATTTTGTGGCAGGTTTGGCATGCCTTGTCTTGTTGGTAAAGTATGGAAGTGGAACCTGTAGCCTTGGTCTATTATGTCCAGAATCCATTTGTCCTTTGTTAAAATGTGCCAATTTTTTGAAAATAAGGATAATTTTCCGCCTAAAGGTGCTTCTCTTTGAGCCTTGGTCGGCGGTGTCAAAGTCAAGTCATTGTGATTGTCCCTGTGGAGCAGGGGTAGTCCCTGCGCTACCTCTCTGATTAGTCAGTTGCCATTGGCGTCCCCTGTAGTAGCCTCTGTATTGCCCTCTTCCTCGGGCACGCCTGTTTTTTCCCCTTTGAAACTTGTCAGTGTCCGGAAAGGACCAGTTCTTAGAAGGCCAATTCCTGCTGAACCTAGGTGGCTGAACCTAGAGGAAATCCTTGACTGTTTGCACTGATTTAGCCTTTTCCTCGATTGATTTCAACACATCCCGAGCATTAGCACCAAATAGCTTGTGTTTTTCCAGAGGTGCATCTAGAAGCTTTGCTTTAACATGATCTGGCAATGCCTGTTCTTTCAACCATGCATGTCTACGTATGACCGCCCCTGTCATAGCTGCCCTACATGAAGCTTCCAATGCATCATAACCACACTGAAGAAAATGATTGCTAACCTGCTGTGTGTTATGGACCAAATCCTGCAAGGCCTTTCTATCTAAAGGCTCAGGAGAGGCTAACTTTTTCTGTAAATCATCCATCAAGAAATCCTGAAACATATGAAAAAGGCAATTAAGGGCCCTCATGGCAAGTGTGGTTGAGGTATAAACTTTTTTGCCCCACCTCTCCAGGGACCTAGCTTCCCTGTCTGAGGGCAAAGGATTTTTGGCCGTGGATGTGGCCACCCCTTTGGGCCCCTGGGAAATTGTTTCTAGATCAACAGAATGGGCCTTAAAGAAATGTTTGTGAGTTTCAGGAACCCTGTAGTATCTGTCCGGCTTGACAGGAGCAGGGGGAAGAGAATCAGGCGAAGCACTCGAATCTGAGTACACATCATCCAGTACATCTAGCACTGGAGGGATAGCTAAAGGCCTATATTGGGGAAGTTTAAGGAAGGTACGAAGCCGTTTCCTGGAGTCGGAGAATTCCTGGCCTTGCCACTGAAAATGCTCTCTCATGGAGTGGAGAATTTCCCCAAAAGAAATATCCTCAGGAGGAGAGGCAGAGGGAATAAATTCTTCCGCATCAGAATCCTCGTAGGCCTGGAAGGACTCTTCCTGGGTATCTGAGTGATCAGAGTCACCAGAGGCTTCATCTGAAGAAAGGGTGTCTGTATGCTCAACCCTGGGCCTTTTGTCAGAAGGTGGCTGAGAACCTCTGCCAGGATGGGCCTGGGAGCCTCTGATTAAAGAAATTAAATCTGCAGCTAAAGTCATGATTTGTTTATCAGTAGTGGGCTGAGGCAAAGCTTTAGGTGGGTGAGACTTAGCCTGGCTAGCAGCCTTAGTACGTGTGTAGGCCTTGATAGACATAGGGGGCCTAGCTGCCTCATGTGCTGGAGTAACCTTGTCCACCGGTATGGTCTCAGGCAAATCTTGGGCTTCAGTTTCTGGAGGAAAGTCAACAACCGGCACCGGCGCAGGCTCCGGGGCCGGAGTGATCGGTAAAGCGATGTCGGCGGTCCGGAGCGGTGGAACAACCACCTCAGAAGAGACCGATGCACTCGTGGTAGTTTTTGGCGTGGTGTCGGTGGAAGTCGCGGGCCGAGAATGTCTGTCCCGGTCCTTACATTTTTTTGGAAATATGAGGTGTCGGTTGTTCCGACGGCATGGTATAAGAGTATTTATCGCCAAAAAAGTCTTCAGCAAACTCTGCCCGGCGCCTGAGTGTGCGCTTATTGAAGCAAGCACAGGCCGAGACATCGTGGTCTGGGCCAAGGCAGGGAAGGCAGTAAGAATGGAAGTCCTTATGAGGTATTTGTTTACCACAAGACAAACAGTTATTAACTTTTTCAGTTTTTTCTGACATCGGCTGAGGCAAGAAAAAGATCCCCAATGGGGTACTTGGCTTTTTGATGACTTCAGATACGTAAAACACAGGAGCTGACCGACCGGCACTTGCGAACTGCTTCTGCTTCGGGCACCGCACGGCAAGAAAGACTGAGGAAGATGGCGTCGGCTGATGCTTTTATACCCCAGCCGCTCTGACGTCGGGGAGGAGGTGACATCAGCCGACGCTGGACCCAGACTTTGGAATCCGGCCGACTGAGGGCTGCCTGAGGCAGGACAACCCATATGTAAGGACTGCAGTTGCATTCTTGAAGGACATCTGGAGTCTGAGTATCCGACGACATAATACAATTAAATGTTTTGCCAAAATAATGCTGGGCAAACTCCGCCCGACGCTTAATAGTGCGTTTGTTGAATGTAGAACAAAAACGACAGACAGAGATGTCGTGGTCTGGGCCTAAACAAGGAATATAGAGGGAATGGAAATCCTTATGCGGTATTTGCTTCCCACAAGAAATACAATTATTAACTTTGTCTGACATCGGTCTGAGGCAAGAAAAGTTTCCCTAACGGGGTACTTAGCTTTCAAGAAGACTTCGGTTGCAAAATTTTCGTAATTTCAGGAGCTGGCCGACCGGCACTTGCGAACTGCTTCGGGCACCGCGCGGCAAGAAAGACTGAAGAAAATGGTGTCGGCTGGTTCTTTTATACCCCTGTCACACTGACATCAGGGAAGAAGCGACGACAACCGACACCGGACCTAGACTTTGGAATTCGGCCGACCGAGGACCCGCCTGACGGCAGGAGAACCCATCTGTTATGACTGCAGCTGTAGGCACGATGAACATCAAAGGGACATCCGATTATCATTTGGTCGCTGTTCAACCACCAATTGAGATCCTTCTTGCAAAGATTCGTTAGTTGGATCTCGTGTGACGTGGGCAGACGTTGGTAAGACCATTGTGCGAAGAGTAGCCACTGGAGTATTCGCATGTGCATTCAACATAATGGAACTGCTATCAGTGTGGCTGCCATTGTGCCTAAAAACTGCAGTATTTGTGACGCAGGAGCTTTGTTCTGGGCTAAGAGGCTGGACAGCTGATTTTTTTAGAGATACGATACTTGACTGGGGCAACGTGATCCTTGCACTGACTGTGTCCAGTTCTGCCCCTATAAATGTAATATGCTGCGAGGGTGACAACGCAGATTTTTCGAAGTTTAGGGTTATACCCATCTGGGAACAAAGATTTATGGTGTAGTCTCTTGCTTGTATTAGTCGATGCCTGGAGGTGGCGGTGAGGAGCCAGTCGTCCAGATATGGAAACACCCGGAATCCCAATCGTCTCAGGTGAGCCGTGACCACTGCCATACATGGGGGCTTTGGTGAGACCAAAGGGCAGGGCTCTGAATTGGTAATGACTGGCTCCCAGCCGGAAATGCAGGTGATCTCTGGATGCTCTGTCCATTTTGATGTGGTAGTAAGCATCCTTGAGATCTACAGAGCACATCCAATCGCCCGTTGCTAAGAACGGGAGAATTGATTGCAGCGTGACCATCCGTAACTTCTTCTTGACGAAGGTGTTGAGCTTGCTGACGTCTAGTATGGGCATCCAGTCCCCAGTTTTCTTTGGAACTAAAAAGAACCTTGAGTAAGTTCCAGATCCTATTTGGTCCACCGGGACTGGCTGGATGACTTTTGTCTAGTAGGTTTTGAATTTCTATGGCTGCTAGTTCTCCCAGACTGGGTGGAACGTCTGGGATCCTTGTACCCATGGGGGGGGGGGGGGGGGTTTGTAAAGGGAATGTAGTAACCTCTGGCAATGATGCTTTTTACCCAAGAATCCGTTGTAATGCTTAGCCAGGCGTTTGGGTATAAAGCCAAGTGACCCCCGACTGCCTCCAGAGTAGGACAGCTGTGCTTCCTTTCAGGAACGCTGATAGGGCCTTCCCAGAGAACTGTTCCCTGTCACCCTGGTTTTGCAGACCGCCTCTGCCGTTTGGATGGCGTCTTCCATTTTTGCCCCCTCCTCTGCCTCTAGAGTGGGTATCAGTAGGTGTGTTTTGGAAGGCTCCTTGGGGTTTCCGGAACCACATTTTCCCACTTTGTTGCCCTTTAGGGTACAGTCTAGATGGAGTGGAAAAACAGACTCCGATGGCAGAGTCTTTCCTTCTTGTTCACACCTAGTAAGTGTCTCCTTAACTTTGGGTCCGAACAAGGCATCCATCGAATGGGGTGTTGACAAAGGAAGATTTAAAGGCTTCCGCAAAGGAGCAAAGGCGCATTCTAGGACAGTCTCCGAAGAGCTATCGCTGAGCCTGCCGCCCTACTCAATCCATCGGCAGCATAAGAAATGAGTCGCACGGATGAGTTTACTATGGAATTGAGGGGGCTGAGTTGTGCAGTCACCTTCTCAGAAACTGAATCAGCTGTGTTACCCTGGAGAGCATCTCCTAGCTCTTTGAGATCTCGTTGAAGACAGGTAAAATGCGTCAGGTAGTTGAGCGATCTCATGGAGAATGCCGCAGAACTAAATATGCATTTCCCATACCCGTCTATAGTCCTAGAATCTCTATTAGGAGGATGGACAGCAGAAGAGGTTTCCGACATCTCTTTCTTGGTGGCCGCCGCCACCACCATGGCATCAACCGGGACTCCTTTTGTTAGAAAGGCCTTATCAGTAGGGGAAGTAATGAACTTGTTGGGCCTCCGAGGGACCGGTTCCATTGAATCGGGGGACTCCCACGCCCTTTGAGCAACCAGCTCCATCAGTTCATCGAAGGGTGGAGTAACCCATGAGGTGAATGGTTGAGATTCAAAGGCCTTCCAGGAGGACCGACTCGTCCTCAGTAGGGGCAAGGGACTGCCAATCCCCCCTCTGCCTTAAGATTTCCAATATGTCTGCAAACGAGACATCTTCTGAGGGGGATCGTGGGGACCCTTCTGATTCCTCCAAGTTGGTATCAGATGTCAGGGATTCCTGTGGGGAATCCAAGTGCCTCCTCTTGCACAATCTCTTCCTAGGTACTTCATCGATGGGAGCGTCCGGTGAAGTGGATACCTGAGGCCCTGGATCTCGACGCTTGGTGGGGATCTGTGGGGAAGAGGTAGAACGAGGCCCTTTAGGGGGAGGGGAAGACAGATCCGAGGAGGTAGTGGTCTTAGCAGACATGACCTTCCTCATGGCATCAAAGGCACCAGAATCTCAGTCCGAGAAGTCCGTCAGCTCCGAAGAGGCCGGCAGCTCTCCCCAAGCAGAGATCCCCCGCTCCAATCCAGAGGACGGGGCTGAGGCCACCTGCGCCAAAGCCCCGAGTGGAAGGGTCGGAACTGAGGTATCGGTTCGACCCCCCCCCCCCCCCCGGAGCCAACGAGGGACTGTCGGCCCAGAGATTCCCCGGTCGGAACAGAGGAGATCAAGGTCGATGGAGCCGAGGGAGGTGGATCGAACCTCGGCTCCGAAGGATCTACCAACATCGGTTCCGCCTGCCCCGGCTCTGAAAGCTCGATTGGCTTCGGAGAAGGAGGTGGAGAAGTTATGGCTGGGGTTTCAGGCTTCTAAACAGAGTGGCTCGAAGCAGACAGTTTTTGGCCAGAACCGGGTTCTCTAATAACCTCTTGACCACTCGGTCCAGATCCACATCGGAAAGCCTCGAAGAATGCATCGACGGATGTGTCGAAGGAGCCGAAGATGGAACTGATTGAAGAATTGGAGACTGAGGAGTCTCCAATATTGGTTCCACAACTGGGCTCCGAGGTAGAGAATCGATACACAGCTCCAAGGCCTGTGGAGCTGATGCACGAACTATACCAGAGGAACTCTGAGCCGATGACTTGGGCTCCGAGGATCCCTTGGAAGACTTCGACCCCTTCGAAGCCTTGGAAGAGAGGTCAGCCTAGTCTAAGGTAGCCTGAAAATCAGGCTTCAGGAGTCCTCTATCTACCAGCTTCATCCACCTTTCCAAGAGAACTCTGGCACTAAAGGAGTGGCAGATAGAGCACACCTCTTGTAGGTGCACAGAAACTAAACAGTAGACGCAGGTGGAGTGGTTGTCTGTGACAGACATCTTCTGACCACACTGACACCTTTTAAACCCTGACTTTTGTTTCTCAGACATTTTAAATAATTCAGGTCCCTGAATTTTGGTCTAAGAAAAATTGTTACTTTTTAACTACAACACAGTAGTATTAACCAAGTTCCTACAGAATATATATACATATATATATATATATATATATATATATATATATATATATGTGTGTGTATATATCTATAAACACTATCTAATATTAAACGACTCACACTAGATATATAAAGCACACAAGATTATATAGGAAGATAACACACAAACACAATAGCTGACAGAGCCCTGTCACGCCTAAGAAGAGAGGCCTAAAGCCCTGAAGAAAAACGTTTTAGAAATACTGAACAAGTTATACTAACAGGCAAAAAACCTTAATACTATCAAGAAGGTTGAAATGTAAGTAATACTAATTTTAAAGACAAAAATCCTAATGTAAGAAATTTTAAATCACTGGCCCGAGCTTCCTCCGACAAGCTGTTGGATCCGTTGCAGCAGCAAACTAGATCTGGGGATTCACAGTAGAGCATCATGGGATATGCACTGGGTCTCTAGCTTCTCAGAGTTTCCGCTTGAAAGCGGCCATTTCGGAGCAGAGGGATCGGCTCCGACCCACTTGTAAGAACAAAACGGTGAGATAGAACAACTTCACATCAATACATACAGGGGAGGAATGAGGTTTAAAAGAAGGCAGGATTTGAATGAGCAATGTAAATTTTTGACTGATCATGACTGGGTAAGATAACTGATGTATAATGTTTGCAGCTAAAATTACGTCAATATGGTCTGTGATGTAAAACACTTGCAGCTAAGACTATGTCAATAGGGTTTTTCATTGACGTAAACATATGGCTGCCTGTGTCGTAAGTGATTTAATAAAGATGTTTCTTGTTTAAGAAAAAAAAAAAGGTTCAAATGGGGATAAAAAGCCCGAAGCATATTTAAATCCCAGGGAAGAGTCATAACTTTTAATGGAGGTCTAAGCAAAAAAAAAGCTCCTTTGAGAAAGGCCTTGCATAATTTAGGAAGAGGCGAATGTAGAGTTATTTTCACCCATGTGGAAATTAGAAATGGCAGCCAAATGAACTAATGGTTGAAAAATTAGCTCCTTCATTAAAGATTGAAGCTAAACATTTGAGGATTGCAAGCACAGGTACTGAAAATGGTCCAGATCTTTATTGAGGACCCAGAAGATAAATCTTTTCCATTTACTCTTATAAGTCCTTCTAGAAGTACCTTTAAGAGAAGGCAGAAAAAAGTACAGTTTGTGTACACTTACCATAAATGTAGATGTTAGAGTGTCTTCACTGTTGCAGTCATGACTGCAGGGTTCTCCCCTGCCGGCAGGCAGTCCTCGGTCGGCCAGAATCCCAAAGTCTGGGTCCGGCGTCGGCTGTTCAGCCATGCTCCCTGACGTCAGAGCGCCAGGAGTACAAATCGGACAGCAGATGCCATGTTCTCCAGTTTTTCTTGCCACAGATGTCAGAAGTTCCAAAATGAGTAAGGACACATACCCTTTGCAAATACACCTCAGAAGAAGGGTGAAAAAAGGAACCACACAAAAGAAAAAATAAGAGGGGACAGGAGGGAGGGAAAAGTACAGTTTTGTACCTACCATAAATGTAGATGTCCGAACTGGATAGCATCTGCAGTCATAACAAATGGGTTGTCCTGTCGTCAGGCAGCCCTTCGGTCGGCCGGATTCCAAAGTCTGGGTCCGGCTGATGTCGCACTTCACCCGACGTCATCTCTGCTGGTCTTCGGGTATAAAGGCATCGGCCGACACCATTTTCCTCAGTGTTTCTTGCCCCAGATGCCAGTTGCCCTCTTGGAAAGCTAAATTTTGGATAAATGCCAATGTTTCCAAAAAAGTAGAAGGCAAACACAAAAATAAGCATGTATGTACATATATACAAACAAATACACCATAAGAGACTCCCCCCCCCCCCAGCTAGCTATTAGGAGGGTAAATACCCTAGCAGTACCACAGAGGGGAAGGAGGGTGGGTAATCCTGACTGCAGATGCTATCCAGTTCGGACATCTACATTTATGGTAGGTACAAAACTGTACTATGTCCTTCATGGATGCATCTGCAGTCATAACAAATGGGTAGAATACCATAGCCAAACTAGGGGTGGAGGAAGAAAAATTATGGTGTAGTTAGGATCCCTTGCAGTACAGCGGTGGCAAACCCTACTCGGGATCTAGAGTATAGAGGTAAATTATAATGCTTGGCAAATGTATGCACGGAGGTCCAAGTAGCCGCCTCAATAATGTCCTTGGTTGCCACTCCTCGTAAGAAAGCTGTGGTAGTGGCTGTAGCCCTTGTAGAATGAGGTCTTATGTTCTGTGGAATTGGTTTTCCATGGTAGGAGTAACAGAATCTTATGCAATTTCCTATCCATTTGGAGATTGTCTGTTTGGAAATTGCTTTACCTTCCCTTCCTGTTGCATAGGCTACTAAAATCTGGTCAGTTTGTCTGTTACCTTTGGTTCTGTCCAGGTAGTAGCGTAACTGCCTATGTACATCCAAGGTATGCAGCAGTCTTTCCCCCCTGTTCTGTGGATTGGGAAAGAAGGTAGGTAGGTGGATTGCCTGGTTTAAAGACACTCTAGATACCACCTTAGGCATAAATGTAGGATTAGTTCTCATGGACACCCTATCTTGATGGAAGATTAGGAAGGGTTGCACTGCCATTAAGGCCTGTAGTTCCGAAGCCCTCCTTGCTGAAGTAATTGCCAGTAGGAAAGCAGTTTTCCATGATAGGTGTTGCAGATCTGCTGTTGCTGCTGGTTCAAACGGAGGGAGTGTCAACTTTTCTAGCACAAAGTTCAAGTCCCATGCTGGTAATGGTGGTTTCCTAGGAGGTTTTACATTCTTGATCCCTCTGAGGAACTGCCAGAGTAGAGGATGCGAAAAGACAGGTGGATCGAAGCTGTATTCTGCTGAAATAGCTGATGCATGTATCTTGATGGAGGAATAGGACAGGCCTGTATGTAGAAGCTCTGCCAAGTACTCCAGGATGTTAGCAATATCTATGTTCGACACATCTTTTCCTCTTTCAGTAATCCAAATGACAAACCTTTTCCATTTTCCTGCATAGTTCCTTCTTGTTGAAGGTCTGCGGGCTTCAAGGATAATGTCTTTAACTCTTTGGGATAGGTCTGGGTTAGTTGCTGCTATGTGATGTTCCAGGCAGTCAGTTGCAAGGTTTTTAGGTTTGGATGCATGATGTTGTAGTTGTTCTGAGTTAAAATCAAAGGCATCAGGGGTATTGACCACATTCTCCCCAGAGACATGCTCCTCAGCAATGGGTACCAGTGCTGTCTTGGCCAATTCGGAGCTATCAGGATTATCCTTGGATGTTCCTCTTTGATTTTCAGTAGTACCTTGTGCATCAAGGGAAGAGGTGGAAATGCATATGCTGTCAGGCCTTTCCAACTGAAGGATAGAGAGTCCACCTTCCATGCAAGTGGGTGGTATGTCCTTGTGCAGAATTTTTTGAGCTGGTGATCGAGTGGGGATGCGAATAGGTCTATTTGTGGCATTCCCCATTTCTTTGTGATGGCCTTGAAGATGTCCGGGTGTAGCATCCATTCGTGAGCATCCGAGGTGGTTCTGCTTAACATGTCTGCTAGGGTGTTCTCTTTTCCGGCACAAATATTGCCTGTAACTGGATGTTGTAGCTCAGAGCCAGACTCCAAAGGTCCAGAGTCATTCTGCATAGGGGGTATGAATGAGTGCCTCCCTGTTTGTTGATGTACCACATGACTGTGGTGTTGTCTGTCCTTATCATTAAATGGCCTTCTTTGAGGAATGGTCTGAATTTCTGGATTGCTAGTTTTACTGCCAGCATTTCTTTTTGGTTTATGTGCAGGTGCAGCTGGTCTTGAGTCCACAATCCTTGTATGCATTTGTCCAACATGTGCGCCCCCCCAGCCTAGGTCTGAGGCGTCCGTCGTGATGGTTTGGCTTGCTTGAAAGTTGTGGAATGGTAAGCCTGGGTTTGACTGGCATGCTTGAGCCCACCATAGGAACTCCTGTTTTAGGCATGGGATTAGTGGGATTTCGGTTTCTAAGCTGTGCCTGTGTTGAGACCATAAATTCTTTAGGTACCACTGTAGCTTTCTCATATGCAGTCTGGCATGTGGGACCAAGATTATGCATGATGCCATGAAGCCCAAGGCCTGCAGAACTTTTCTTGCTGTTAGTTTGTTCTGCTTTGTTAATGCCAAGAAGTAAAGAGGGAGTTGTTTTTGTTTTTCTGAAGTTAGGAATGCCATTTGTTTTACTGTGTCCAATTCCGCACCCAAGAATGTTCTTGTTTGGGATGGTATCAGCCTTGACTTTTGTAAATTGACTGTGTATCCCAGGGCTTGTAGTAAGCAAATGACCCTCTGTAAATCTGTTGTCAGCTTGCTTTTGTTGTCCGCTTGTAACAGGCAGTCGTCCAGGTATGGATAAATTTGGATTCCCTGTAGTCTGCAGTGAGCGATTACTGATGCCAGGCATTTTGTGAATACTCTGGGCGCAGTAGATAAGCCAAAGGGCAATGCTGAGAATTGATAATGCTCTGATCCTGCAAGAAATCTGAGGTATCTTCTGCAATTTGGTCATATGGGGACGTGCAGGTATGCCTCCTTGAGATCTAGAGTTACCAGCCAAGACTCCTTGCCCAGCATGGGAAGAAGTTGCTGTAGGGTCAGCATTTTGAATTTTGGAACAATGAGGAATGTGTTTAAAGCGGACAGGTCGAGAATAGGTCTCCATTTGCTTTCTTTTCTTGGTACCAGGAAGAGTCTGGAGTAAAATCCTGTCCTTGCTCCATAGATGGTACCTTTTCCACAGCTCTCATCCTTAATAATTGAGTTATTTGTTTTAGAGCTTCTGCCTTTTGATTTGGAGGTAGGTTTGGCATTCCTCTCTTCCCTGGTAGAGTATGGAAGTGAAACCTGTAACCTTGGTCTATTGTCTGCAAAATCCACTTGTCTCTTGTGATGTAATGCCAGTTTACTGAAAATAAAGCTAGCTTCCCGCCCAAGGGTGCTTCTAGTTGTTCCCTGGTAGGCGGTGCTAGAGCCAAGTCACTGTGACTGTCCTGTAGTAGTGGTGGTGGCTGTGTCTGTGGCTGCACCTCGCTGGTTGTTACCCTGCCACTGGCGTCCCCTGTAGGCACCCCTGGATTGACTTCTGCCTCTTGAACGCCTATTCCTGCCTCTCTGAGCTCTGGAGGTGTCTGGAAAAGACCAATTCTTGGAGGGCCAATTACTGCTAAACCTTGGAGGTTGGACCTGTAAGAAATCTTTCACTGTTTGGACAGATTTTGCCTTCTCTTCCATCTTCTTAAGCACCTGTTGTGCAGGAGAGCCAAACAAATTGATCTTGTCCATGGGAGCATCTAGTAGTTTTGATTTAACATGGTCTGGTAAGGCCTGCTCTTTTAACCATGCATGCCTTCTGATAACTGTGCCAGTCATGGCTGATCTAAAGGAAGCCTCCAGTGCATCATAGCCGCATTTTAAGGAATGGTTACTGACTTGCTGAATGTTATGTACCATTTCCTGAACAGATTTTTTGTCTATTGGTTCATCCGAGGACAGCTTTTTGGTTAACTGGTCTAGCATAAATTCTTGATACTGGATCATGTGGAACTGACAGTTCAAGGCCCTAGCTGAAAGAGTAGCAGAAGTGTAAACTTTTTTACCCCATCTCTCTAAGGACCTGGATTCCCTTTCAGAGGGGAGGGGTTTTTTGGCAGAGGTAGCTGCTACGGCCTTAGGACCCTGGGAGATAGTCTCGGGATCTGCAAAAGGAGCCTTATACAAATGGTAATGCGTGTCCGGGACCCTGTAGTACCTATCGGGCTTAGCAGGGGCCGGAGGCAGTGAATCAGGAGCAGTACAAGCATCATTAAATGCATCATCTACAACAGAGAGAACCGGAGGTATGGCTAAAGGCCTATGTTGTGGTAAATGCAGAAAAGTTCTAAGCCTTTTTCTGGAGTCTGAAAAATCCTGGCCCTGCCACTGAAATTGTTCCCTCATAGCATGCAAGGTTTCCCCAAAGGAAAATTCCTCAGGCGGAGAGGCAGAAGGAATGGACTCTTCAGCATCAGAGTCTTCATAAGGGAAGAAAGAAGCCTCTGGAGGGTTTGTATTATCTGAATCATCAGAGGAATCATCCGTAGAAACTGGCTCAGGGGGCTCTGCTCTAGGCCTCTTCTCTGGAGGTGGGTGAGAGGCCCTGTCTGGGTGAGGTTGGGATCCCCGGATTAAAGAAATGAGATCCTCTGCTAGACTAAGCATTTGTGAACTAGAGCTAGGCCTGTGAGAGGGGGTCTTAGCAGGCACAGATTTAGTAGTTTTAGCTGCTTTAGCCCTGGCAAAGGCCTTAATGGACATGGATGCAGGTGGCCTAGCAGCCCCACGTGCAGGGGTAGAGATATCCAAGGGGATAGTGTCAGATAATTCCTGAGAAACTGCAAGAGCAGGAGGGATTTCAGAGGCCGATTCCACCAGGTTGGAAGAGGCCTCGGTAGGAGGTAAGTTTTCGGCTGTAGAAGAACCGCTTGCTCGGTTTCAGCCGAAACCGATACACTCGCGGTTGGCTTAACCGCGGTTTCGGCCGAAACCGCGAGTGTCGGTACTTTTCCTTGCGTTTTTTAGATATTTGCGTAGTCGGAGGATCCAACGGCATAATGTAAGCAAAATCGGAGCCGAAAAACTCCTCAGCAAATTCCGACAGACGTCTAAGCGTCCGTCGGTTAAAAGAAGCACAGGCTAGACAAGCTACTACGTTGTGGTCTGGGCCTAAACAAGGTAAGCAGTACGAGTGGAAATCTTTATGAGGTATTTGTTTCCCACAAGTTAAACAGTTATTCACTTTTTCTGACATCGGCTGAGGCAAGAGAGAGTCCCCAACGGGGTACTTAGCTTTTTAGAAGTCTTCGGTAGAAGTATTCGGTAGTAGTAATCTCTGGTTCTGACCGACCGGCACTTGCGAACAGCTTCTGCTTCGGGCACCATGCGGCAAGAAAGACTGAGGAAAATGGCGTCGGCTGATGCCTTTATACCCGAATAACTGCAGCTATGACGTCGGGTGAAGTGCGACACCAGCCGAGGCCAGACCCAGACTTTGGAATCCGGCCGACCGAAGGGCTGCCTGACGACAGGACAACCCATTTGTAAGGACTGCAGATGCATCCTTGAAGGACATCAAACAATTGCGCTGATTTCCTGATGTCCTTGGTTCTGTCCAGGTAAAAACGTAGTTGCGTAGTTGTCTGTGTATATTCAAGGAATGTAAGATCCTTTCCCCTTTATTTTGAAGAGTGGGGAAAAAAGTTGGCAAGTGAATAGTTTGATTTAAAGCCACTTTGGAAACCACCTTAGGCATGAAAGTAGGATTAGTCCTTAAAGACACCCTGCCTTGATGAAAAATAATATAAGGTTCCACAGCCATAAGAGCTTGCAACTCTGAAACCCTCCTGGCAGTGGTCAGAGCTAACAGGATGGCTGTCTTCCAAGATAAAAACTTGATGTCAGATGAGGCAACAGGCTCAAAAGGAGGTAAGGTGAGCTTTTCCAAAACATAGTTGAGATCCCACGCAGGAATGGGAGGAGATCTAGGGGGACTTAAGTTCTTAGCTCCTCTGAGAAATTGTCTCATGAGCTGATGGGAAAAGATAGGAGGGTCTGTATTATAATGAGCAGAAATAGCAGAGGCATGTATCTTTATGGAAGAGAGAGAGACCCTTATGTAAGAGGTTTGACAGGTAAAGGAAAATCTGAGGAATGTTAGGAATAAGAGGATCAGAATCCTGAGCCTGCATCCAGGAACAAAATCTTTTCCATTTTCCTGCATAAGATTTTCTAGTGCTAGGACGTCTGGCTTCTAAAATGACATCCATAACCTGCTTGGGTAGGAGAGAATGAATCAAAGATCCTGGATTAACCAAGCCGCCAGGCTGAGAGTCTTGACATGGGAGTGTAGAATCTGACCCTGGTGTTGGGACAGAAGGTTCGGAATCTGTGGGCTTGTCCTGCTTGATCTTTAGTAATACCCGTGGAAGAAGAGGAAGAGGCAGAAAGGCATATCCCGAGAGGTTTCTCCAACTGAAAGATAGAGCATCCACTTTCCAAGCTTGATTGTGTAAAGTCCTGGTGCAAAAAATTTGTAGTTGATTGAGGTGGGATGCAAAGAGGTCTATGTGAGGACATCCCCAGACTGCTGTAATCATCTTGAATATTTTGGTGTCCAACATCCATTCGTGTGGATCCAAAAGGTTTCTGCTCAGACTGTCTGCCAGGAATTTTGCTTCCCTGGTAGAAACTGTGCTTGAAGGTCCAGATTGTAAACTACAGCTGAGCTCCAAAGATCCATGGCTAGTCTGCAAAGGGGGTAGGAATGAGATCCCCCTTGCTTGTTTATGTACCACATAACTGTGGTGTTGTCTGTCCGTATCAGTAGTTGTCCTGGTTGTAGAAGATTCCTGAAGGCCAATAGAGCTTTCTGAACGGCTAACATTTCCTTTAAATTGATAGGCAGGTGCTTCTGATCCTTTGTCCAAAGGCCCTGTAGACAGCTGCCCCGAAAATGGGCTCCCCATGCATAATCTGAGGCGTCCGTGGTTAGTATCCGAGTGGCAGGAGGCAGGCAGAAGGGTTTTCCTTTGTTTACAGTACATGCCTTGGACCACGAAAGGAATTCCTTTTGAAGACAAGGCAGGACGGAGATCAGTATGTCTAGACTGTGGCAACGCTGAGACCATACACTTTTTAGGTACCACTGCATTTTCCTCATATGTAGTCTTGCATATGGTACGAGAAGGATGCAGGAGGCCATGTAACCCAGAGCCTGCAGGAATCTCCTTGCAGATAGCAGAGTTAAAATTGCCAGAGTTTTGAAAGTTGAAGCCAGCTGTAATTGTTTTTCGTATGTCAGAAATGCCATCTGGGTTGTTGTGTTTAGAGAAGCGCCCAGAAAAATTATCTGTTGTGAGGGTGTCAAATTTGACTTTTTTATGTTTACAGTGAATCCCAGGAACTTTGAGAAGATTCTGAACAAACTGTAGATGCTGGAGTAAGACATCCTTGCTGTCTCCCTGAATAAGACAGTTGTCCAGATAAGGGTAAATTTGAATTCCCTTGAGTCTGCAATAAGCTACTACTGGACCCAGGCACTTGAAGACCCTGAGCGCAGTAGACAATCCAAAGGGCAGCGCAGAGAATTGGTAGTGCCTCGATCCTGCCTTGAACTGGAGGTATTTTCTGCGTTCCTGTCTGATGGGAATGTGTAAATATGCTTCTTTTAAATCCAAAGTTACCATCCATGCATTTTTGGTCAGCATTGGCAGTAGCTGCTGTAGAGTAAGCATCTTGAATTTTGGTATCTCTAGAAAAGTTTTCAAGACTGACAGATCCAGAATGAGTCTCCATGAATTTTGCTTCCTGAGGACTAGAAAGAGCCTTGAGTAAAAACCTTGTCCCATCTCTGAAAGTGGAACTAGTTCTATGGCTTTCATAGCCAAGAGAGCTTCCACCTGGTTTAATGCCACCGACCATTGATGTTTTGGAAGATCTGGCCATCCGCTTGGCCTTGGTGGGGTATGAAAATGGAATTTGTAACCTCTTGAAACCACATCCAGAACCCACTTGTCTTGGGTTATAAGAGTCCAATTTAGGTGAAAAAGAGAGAGTTTTCCTCCGAGAGGGGCTTCCAGGCAAGACGTTCCTGCAGCCCAGAGGGAGTCAATGAGTTTGTTTTCTATGAGCTTGCGACCTGTCTTCTCCTCCCCTAGGGGTGGAAGCAGTCCACTGTCTTGGTCTATAAGAGGCTTGCGTTTGAGGCCTACCTCGGGGGCGTCTATATCTACCCCTCTGAGGCCTGTCTGAATTGGGAAAAGACCAATTTTTTGTAGGCCAATTCCTGCTAAATCTGGGTGGCTGTACTTGTAAGAAGTCTTTTAACTGTTTGCATGGACTTAGCCTTGTCCTCCATCTTTTTAATCACCTCTTCAGCTTTAGATCCAAATAAAACATTATGCTGAACAGGAGCATCCAATAATTTAGCCTTTACCTGATCTGGCAGATTTTGTTCCTTTAACCATGCATGCCTTCTAATTACTGTGCCAGAGGCAGCAGCCCTACAAGAAGCCTCCAAGGCATCAAATCCACAGTGTAAACCATGTTTCCCAACTTGTTCAGTGGCATGCAATAAGTCATGTAAGTTCCTTATCTGCACAGGCGGAAATGGAAGATAGCTTTTGCTTTAAAACAGACAGGAGAAATTGCTGGTATTTCAGCATATGAAACTGACAGTTTAAAGCCCTAATAGATAAAGTAGCAGAAGTGTACACTTTTTTGCCCCATCTTTCTAAAGATCTGGAATCCTTCTCAGTGGGAATGGGGTTTTTAGCAGAAGTGGCCTTAACGCCCTTAGGACCCTGAGAAATGGTTTCAGGGTCAGCAGTAGGGTTCTTGAATAAAAAACGGTGGGAATCAGGAACCCTATAGTATCTGTCTGGCTTAACAGGAGCTGGAGGAAAAGTGTCAGGAGTTAAGTTAGCCTCCGAAAAAGCATCATCCACAATATCCAAAATAGGAGGAATAGCCAGAGGCCTATGTTGGGGAAGAAGAAGAAAATCCCTTAATCTTTTCTTAGATTACGAGTACTCCTGTCTTTCCCAGTGGAAATGTTCCCTCATTTCATGCAAAGTTTTCCCAAAAGAGAAATCCTCAGGGGGAGAAGCTGAAGGAATGGATTCCTCAGCATCAGAATCCTCATAAGGAGGGAAAGAATATTCCTGGTCAGAATAATAAGAAACAGAAGCCTGATCAGAGGAGTCATAATAAACTTCCTGCCTTGGCCTTTTATCTGGAGGGGGATGTGAACCCCTAATCAAGTCCTCCGCCATTTTAAGTAACCGTTTCTGAGACTTGGGAGCCAGATCAGAAGAGGCCTGGGTAGCAGTCTTTGATTTGGAAGGAGTCTTTGCCTTAGTCTTTGGCTTTGCCTTTATAAGAAGCTGAGTAGGCCTGAAAACCCCTTTGGAAGCCGGTACCTGCACAGCGGCTCCGGACCCATCCGAAGGAGTATTGTCCGAAGGTCCAACTGAAATATTCAAAGGCCTAGTTGGCTCCTCATGGGAGTCCGTTTCGGCTATCTGTTCCAAAATGGCCGACGACAGGGGCTGCAAAAGCGCCTCACTGACTATGGCCGAACCTGAAGCTGGCTCTGCTTGTGCGATATTGTCTGATTTGGACCTTGGAGGCCTGTCTTTGTCCTTGCGTCGTTTGTGAACTCCGGTAGCCGGAACCATATCAGACGACATTTTGTAATTAAAACACCTACCGAAGTAATGAAAAGCAAAGTCGTACCTTCGTTTAATAGTACGTTGATTGAATCTAGCACAAAACCGACAACTAGCTACGTCGTGGTCAGGGCCTAAGCAAGGAATACAGTAAGAATGAAAATCCTTATGAGGTATTTGCTTCCCACATGAAATACAATTATTAACTTTTTCTGACATCGGACTGGAGCAAGAAAAAAGTTTCCCTAACGGGGTATTTAGCTTTGAGTAGGAGAAGAAAGTCTTTGGACTGAAGTTTGATTAGAAAAAATTGTGAGGAGTCAGCCGACCGACACTTGCGAACTGCTATCACCGCACGGCAAGAAAGACTGGAGAACATGGCGTCGGCTGTCAGCTTTGTACTCCTGGTGCTCTGACGTCAGGGAGCATGGCTGAACATACGACGCCGGACCCAGACTTCGGGATTCTGGCCGACCGAGGACTGCCTGCCGGCAGGGGAGAACCCTGCAGTCATGACTGCAACAGTGAAACACGATGAACATCAGGACGGACTGGGGAAGAAAGCCTGGGCTGTCAGCAATTAACAGAACTGGAGAAAATCATGCAGTTAGTTTGAGGCCAGTTATGTCTGGATGAGTCATGTGTCCAGTGAGACAGGAGGCCTGCAGTTGGATCCAAAATCCATGAAGGATGTAGAAAGTCAGGCCAGAGGAAAGGGAAGGTACAGTTGTGTACACTTACCATAAATGTAGATGTTAGAGTGTCGTCACTGTTGCAGTCATCACTGTAGGGTTCTTCCTGCTGGCAGGCAGCCCTCGGTCGGCCAGAATCCCAAAGTCTGGGTCCGGCGTCGGCTGTTCAGTCATGCTCCCTGACGTCAGAGCGCCAGGAGTATAAAGCTGCCAGCCGACACCATGTTCTCCAGTTTTTCTTGCCCCAGATGTCAGGTGCCCAAAAGTGAAGGCTAATAGTAAAACAAAAATGTAACATACAACAAACCCCATACCCTGTAGCAAATACACCTCAGAAGAAGGGTGAAGTAGGAAACCACATTAATGAAAGTATAAGAGGGGGCAGGAGGGTGGGTAATCCAGACTGCAACAGTGAAGACACTCGAACATCTACATTTATGGTAAGTGTACACAAAGTACAGTTTTGTACCTACCATAAATGTAGATGTCCGATAGGTATGCATCTGCAGTCATAACATATGGGTTGTCCTGCCTCAGGCAGCCTTTCGGTCGGCCGGATTCCAAAGTCTGGGTCTGGCCTCGACTGATGTCGCACTTGCTCCGACGTCAGAACGTCTGGGGTATAAAAGCATCAGCCGACGCCATTTTCCTCAGTTTTTCTTGCCCCAGATGCCAGGTGCCCTCTAAGAAGGCTAAATTTGGAAAAAATGCCCAAAAATTGCAAAAATATATACATATATATAAATATATCAATACAAACAAATACACCACAACAGATTCCCCCAGCTAGCTCATAGAGGGATAAGCACCCTAGGAATACCACAGAGGGGAAGGAGGGAGGGTAAACCTGACTGCAGATGCATACCTATTGGACATCTACATTTATGGTAGGTACAAAACTGTACTATGCCCTTCAAGGATGCATCTGCAGTTAAAACATATGGGTAGAATACCATAGCCAATCTGGGGGTGGAGGTACTAAGAAAAAGATGGTGTAGTTAAGAGACCCTGCAGGACTGCAGTAGCAAAGCCTGCTCTGGATCTGGAGTACAAGGGTAAATTGTAATGATTGGCAAAAGTATGCATGGAGCTCCAGGTAGCAGCTTCTAAAATGTCCTTGGTAGCCACCCCTCTTAGGAAGGCTGTAGTGGTGGCTGTGGCTCTCGTGGAATGAGGCCTAATATTCACAGGAACAGTCTTTCCATGAAAGGAGTAGCAAAAGTGAATGCAATTTCCTATCCATTTTGAGATTGTCTGTTTGGAAATTGTTTTTCCTTGTGTCCCAGCAGCATATGCTACAAACAGTTGGTCAGTCTTTCTGTAACTTTTAGTTCTGTCCAAGTAGTAGCGTAATTGTCTATGGATATCCAGAGTGTGTAGTAGTTTCTCCCCTTTATTTTGTGGATTTGGGAAGAAAGTAGGCAAATGAATTGCTTGGTTCAAGGATACTCTAGATACCACCTTTGGCATAAAGGTTGGGTTGGTTCTTAATGAGACTCTGTCCTGATGAAAAATAAGAAATGGGTGCACTGCCATTAAAGCTTGTAACTCAGATACTCTTCTTGCTGAAGTTATGGCCAGAAGGAATGCAGTTTTCCAAGACATAAACTGTGAATCTGCCGATGCTGCTGGTTCAAATGGAGGAAGTGTTAGTTTTTCCAGCACAAAGTTAAGGTCCCAAGTAGGTAAAGGTGGTCTCCTTGGAGGATTGATGTTTTTGATTCCTCTGAGAAATTGTCTTAAGAGGGGATGCAAAAAGACAGGAGGATTTGCATTGTATTCTGCTGAAATTGCTGAGGCATGTATTTTAATGGAGGAATAAGACAGGCCATCGTGGAACAACTCTGCTAAGTATTCCAGTATATGTGCCATGTTCATCACAGTCACATCAAGACCTTTTGTTGTGTTCCAACTGAGAAATCTTTTCCATTTTGCTGAGTATGCCTTCCTTGTGGAAGGGCGGCGAGCTTCCATAATAATGCCCTTTACCCTCTGGGATAAGCTGTCCTGGGAAGGAGTCATGGTATTCTCCAGGCAGTTAGCTGCAAGGTCTTTAGGTTGGGATGCAGGATCTTGTAATTGTTCTGCGTCAGAAGAAGAGGCCATAATGGGAGAGGCCACGGTTTCGTCTGTGATAAGCTCTTCAACAGTGGGTACCAATGCTGCCTTGGCCAGTCTGGAGCTATCAATCACTTTTGGCTGTTCTGCCCTGATCTTCAGTAAAACCTTGGACATTAATGGGATTGGTGGGAAAGAATAGACTTTTCGGGCTTTCCAGCTGAAAGAGAGAGTCCACTTTCCATGCTTGTGGATGGTATGTCCTTGTGCAGAAAATTTTCAGTTGATTGTGGGGAGAAGCGAATAGATCTATCTTGGGCCTTCCCCATGCCTGTGTTATGAGTAAGAAGATGTCTGGGTGCAGCATCCATTCGTGTGCATCCGTGGTAGTTCTGCTTAAGCTGTCTGCCAGAGTATTGTCTTTCCCTGGCACGAACTGGGCCTGTAGTTGTATATTTTGTTTCAAACAAAGATCCCATAGATTCATAGCCAGTCTGCATATAGGGTAGGAATGCGTGCCTCCTTACTTATTTATGTACCACATAAAGCCTCGATTGCATGCATCACTGCCAGCATTTCCTTTTGGTTTATGTGCATTTGCATCTGCCCTTGAGACCATAGGCCTTGGATACATTTGTCCTCCATGTGTGCTCCCCAACTTCGGTCTGAAGCGTCCGTGGTGATGATTTGGTTTGCTTTTGGTTTCAAGAAAGGCAACCCTCGGTTGGTCTGGCAGGCTAGAGCCCACCACAGGAATTCCTTCTGAAGGCAAGGTATGATTGGAATCAGAGTTTCTAAGCTGTGACTGTGCTGAGTCCATACACTCCTTAGGTACCATTGTAATCTTCTCATATGCAGCCTGGCTTGTGGGATTAATATTATGCAGGATGCCATGAAACCCAGGGCCTGCAGGACTTTCCTTGCAGTTAGTTGAGTTTGTCTTAACAGATTCTTGAAGTAATCTGGAAGTTGTTTCTGCTTTTCTTCTGTGAGAAATGCCATTTGGGTGGTTGTATCCAGATCTGCACCCAAAAAGGTTATCCTTTGGGATGGCACAAGTCTTGATTTTTGGATGTTGACTGTGTATCCCAAGGCCTGTAGCAGCTGGATGGCATAGTCCAAGTCCTTTACCAATTTTGTCTTGCTGTCCGCTTGTATCAGGCAGTCGTCCAGATATGGGTAGATTTGAATCCCCTGAAGTCTGCAGTGTTCAATTACTGATGCCAGGCATTTTGTGAACACTCTGGGCGCAGTAGATAAGCCAAAGGGCAATGCTGAGAATTGATAATGCTCTGATCCTGCAAGAAATCTGAGGTGTCTTCTGCAACTTTGTCGAATGGGGACATGCAGGTATGCCTCCTTGAGATCTAGAGTCACCAGCCAAGACTCCTTGCCCAGCATGGGAAGAAGTTGCTGTAGGGTCAGCATATTGAATTTCGGCACAATGAGGTAAGTGTTCAGTGCTGACAGATCGAAAATAGGCCTCCATTGCTTTTCTTTTCTTGGAACAAGGAATAGCCTTGAATAAAAACCTTGGCCTTGTTCTGAGAGAGGAACCTTTTCTATGGCTTTCATTTGTAGTAATTTGGTGATTTGCTTCAAAGCCTCCGCCCTCTGATTTGGTGGCAGGTCTGGCATTCCTTGTCTTTTTGGCAATGTGTGGAAATGGAACCTGTACCCTTTGTCTATTTGCAGTGTCCATGAGTCCCTTGTAATGTAATGCCAATTTTCTGAAAATAAAGAAAGCTTTCTGCCCAATGGTGCTTCTAATTGAGCCCTGGTCGGTGGAGTCAGAAGTAAGTCATAGTGTTTGTCCTGGTGTAGCAGTTGTTGTTGCTGTAGCTGCACTACCTCTCTGGTTGGGTGGCTGCCACTGACATCCTCTGTAGTGGCCTCTAGCTTGCCCCCTACCTCTGGTACACCTGTTCCTGCCTCTCTGTGGTCTGTCTGAATCTGGAAAGGACCAATTCTTAGTAGGCCAGTTTCTGCTGAATCTCGGTGGTTGTACCTGCAGAAAATCCTTGACTGTTTGCACAGACTTTACCTTTTTTTCATACTTCAAGACCTCCTGGGCTGAAGAACCAAATAATTTTTGTTTTTCCATTGGAGCATCCAGGAGCTTAGCTTTAACATGGTCTGGTAGAGCTTGTTCCTTCAACCAGGCATGCCTTCGTATAACTGCCCTTGTCATTGCTGACCTACCTGAAGCTTCCAGTGCATCATAGCCACATTGCAGGAAATGGTTGCTAACCTGCTGTGAGTTATGTACCAGATCCTGAAGAGATTTACGGTCAAGGGGCTCAGAGGAGAAAAGTTTCTTATACAATTCATCTATCAAATACTCTTGGTACTGAATCATACGGAACTGACAATTTAATGCCCTCATAGAAAGAGTTGCAGAGGTATATACTTTCTTTCCCCATCGCTCTAAAGCTCTAGATTCCCTTTCAGAAGGTAAAGGATTTTTAGCAGTGGCAGCTGCAACCCCTTTAGGGCCCTGTGAAATGGTTTCTGGGTCTGCAGTGTGGGCCTTGTACAGTAAAGTGAGAATCCGGAACCCTATAGTACCTATCTGGTTTGGCAGGAGCCGGAGGCAGAGAATCAGGGGCTGTACTAGCATCAGAGTACACATCATCAACAACATTCAAAACAGGAGGTATAGCCAAAGGCCTATGCTGAGGTAAATGTAAAAAGGTCCTTAATCTTTTTCTGGAATCAGAAAATTCCTGGCCCTGCCATTGGAAATGCTCCCTCATGGAATGCAGTGTCTCACCAAAAGAAAATTCTTCAGGAGGGGAGGCAGAAGGAATAGATTCTTCAGCATCAGAATCCTCGTAGGCCGAATAAGCCTCCTGCTGGTGCTCTGACAACACAGATTCATCCGTAGAGTCATCTGAAGAGTGGGGGTCAGAGGGCTCAACTCTGGGCCTTTTATCTGGAGGTGGAAGAGAGCCCCTGTCCGGGTGAGGTTGAGAACCTCTAATTAAGGAGATAAGGTCCTCAGCTAAGCTGAGAATTTGAGTGCTGGTAGAAGGCCTCTGAGAGGTAGACTTGGGAGGCAAGGCTTTGGCAAGTCTGGCAGCTTTAGCCCTAGAGAAGGCCTTAATGGACATGGATGCAGGGGGTCTGGCTGCACCACGTGCAGGGGTGGATTTGTCTAAAGGAATGGTGTCGGACATGTCCTGGACACCGGTTTCCGTAGGAAGTTCAATAACCGACTCGGCCGGAGCCTCTGAGGCCGAGGTGGTCGGTTGTAAGGTTTCAGTAACAGGAAGCACCGAGGACTTGTTTCAGCCAAAACAGAGACACTTGCGGTAGGCCTGACCAAGGTTTCAGCCGAAACTGCGGGCCGCGAGGGTCGGTCCTTGTCCTTCCGTTTTTTAACTGTATGTGAAGTCGGAGTCTCCGACGGCATTATATAAGCAAAGTTAGTCCCAAAATATTCCTCTGCAAACTCCGACCGACGCCTAAGCGTTCATTGGTTGAAGGAAGCACAGGCAGAGCAGGCTGAGACATCGTGGTCTGGGCCTAAGCAAGGTAGACCGTAAGAGTGGAAATCCTTATGAGGTATTTGTTTCCCACAAGTTAAACAATTATTTACTTTATCTGACATCGGCTGAGGCAAGAAAGAGTCCCCAACGGGGTACTTAGCTTTTTCGAAGTCTTCGGTAGCTGAATCAAAGGAGCTGGCCGACCGGCACTTGCGAACTGCTTCTGCTTCGGGCACCGCGCGGCAAGAAAGACTGAGGAAAATGGCGTCGGCTGATGCTTTTATACCCCAGATGTTCTGACGTCGGAGCAAGTGCGACATCAGCCGAGGCCAGACCCAGACTTTGGAATCCGACCGAAGGGCTGCCTGAGGCAGGACAACCCATATGTTATGACTGCAGATGCATCCTTGAAGGACATCTTTACTATGTTCATCGTGTTTCACTGTTGCAGTCATCACTGTAGAGTTGAATCCCATAGCTGAGATAAAGGGTGGTGGTTATAGAGTAGAAGGGGCGGCTAGAAGGCCCTGCAAGACTGCAGAAGCAAAGCCTGCCCTAGACTTAGAGCAAAGAGGGAGATTATAGTGCTTAGAGAAAGTATGCACTGAACTCAAGTTGCAGCTTCCAAAATATCTTTGGTAGGTACACCCCTGAGAAAGGCAGCTGAAGCGGCAGCAGCTCTGGTAGAGTGAGTCCTAATTTTTCCTGGGATTTGCTTTCCATGATGAGAGTAACAAAATCTGATTCCATGAGCAATCCCCTTTAGAAATGGTCTGTTTTGAAATAGCTTTGCCTTGGGAATTTGTTGCATAAGAAACAAACAGTTGCTGTGTTTTCCTGATATCCTTGGTTCTGTCCAGGTAAAAAATGAAGTTGCCTGTGTACATCCAAGGAATGCAAGATCCTTTTCCCCCTTATTTTGTGGATTAGTGAAAAAAAAGTTGGCAGGTGAATAGTTTGATTTAAAGCCACACTGGAAACCACTTTAGGCATGAAAGTAGGATTAGTCCTTAAAGACACCCTATCTTGGTGAAAAATAATATAAGGTTCCACAGCCATGAGTGCTTGTAACTCAGAGACTCTCCTGGCTGAAGTCAAAGCCAGTAGGATAGCTGTTTTCCATGATAAATACTTAATATCAGACGTGGCAGCAGGCTCAAAAGGAGGCAGAGTGAGTTTTTCCAGAACATAGTTGAGGTCCCAGGCAGGTATAGGGGGTGTCCTAGGGGGCCTTAAATTCTTTGCTCCTCTGAGATATTGTTTCAGAAGTGGATGCGAAAAGATTGGAGGATCTGTACTGTAATGCGCAGAGATAGCAGAGGCATGTATTTTTATGGAGAAGGATAAACCCTTATGTAGCAATTCTGTCAGGTAAAGTAAAATCAGTGGGATATTAGGAATGAGAGGATCCGAATCCTGAGCATGCATCCAGGTGCAAAATCTCTTCCATTTCCTGCATAAGATTTTCTAGTGCTAGGCCGTCTGGCTTCTAAGAGGACATCCATGATCTGTTTGGGAAGGGTAGGATTAATCATAGACCCTGAATTCGCCAGGCTGCCAGGCTGAGAGTTTTGATACAAGAGTGCAGAACCTGGCCCTGGTGTTGGGACAAAAGATTTGGAATCTGAGGTAAAATCCAAGGAGGCTCCTGGGATAGATTCATCAGTGTTGAGTACCAAAATTGACAAGGCCAATTTGGGGCCAGTAAAATCATCTTGGGCTTGATCTTTAATAACACCCATGGAAGAAGAGGTAGTGGAGGAAAGGCATACCCTGAAAGGTTTCTCCAACTGAAGTGCATCCACTTTCCATGCTTGTTTGTGAAATGTCCTTGTGCAAAAAATCTGTAACTGGTGGTTGAGGGGGGATGCAAATAGATCTATTTCCGGGCAGCCCCAGGCTTCTGTAATCATCTTGAATTATTTGGGTGTCTAGCATCCACTCGTGTGGGTCTGACAGGTTCCTGCTCAGGCTGACAGAATATTTTGTTTCCCTGGCAGGAACTGAGCTTGTAGATCCACTTTGCAAGCTAGAGCCGTGTTCCATAGAGTCATGGCTAGTATGCAAAGGGGGTAGGAGTGTGAACCCCCTTGCTTGTTTCCGTACCACATAACTGTGTTGTCTGTCCGTATCAGTAGTTGTCCTGGTTGTAGAAGATCCCTGAAAGCCAAGAGGGCATTCTGTACAGCTAACATCTCTTTTAAATTGATATGTAGGTGCTTCTAATCCTCTGTCCAAAAACCTTGCAGGCCTTTCCCCCTGCAAGTGGGCTCCCCATGCGTAATCCGAGGCGTCCGTGGTTAACACTTGGCTGGCTGGAGGCAGACTGAAGGCTTTCCCTTTGTTGTGAAGTCATGCCATGGTCCACCACTGGAATTCCTTTTGTAGGCAAGGCAAGACAGCAATCTGTGTGTCTAGACTGTGGCAATGCTGGGACCATACACTTTTTAGGTACCATTGTATTTTTCTCATATGTAGTCTTGCATTTGGTATGAGAAGGATGCAGGAGGCCATGTAACCCAAAGCATGCAGGAATTTCCTTGCAGTTAGCTGAGACATTAACACCAAGGTTTTGAAAGTTGAAGCCAGCTGTAGTTGTTTTTCGGATGTCAGGAATGCCATCTGGGTTGTTGTGTTTAGAAGAGCACCCAGAAAAGTTATCTGTTGTGTGGGTGTCAAATTTGACTTTTTTATGTTCACAGTGAATCCCAGGTACTAGAGTAGATTATGAACAAATTCCAGCTGCTGGAGTAAGACATCCTTGCTGTCTGCTTGAATAAGGCAGTCGTCCAGATAAGGGTAAATTTGAATTCCCTTGAGTCTGCAATAAGCTACTACTGGTGCCAGGCACTTGATGAAGACCCTGGGCGCAGTAGACAAGCCAAAGGGCAGCGCAGAGAATTGGTAATGTTTCGAGCCAGCCTTGAACCTGAGGTATTTTCTGCACTCCTGTCTGATAGGGATGTGTAGGTAAGCCTCCTTTAAATCCAATGTCACCATCCATGCATTTTTGCTCAACATTGGCAGGAGCTGCTGCAGAGTAAGCATCTTGAACTTTGGTATCTCCAGGAAAGCATTTAAGACTGACAGATCCTTGATGGGTCTCCACGAATTTTGTTTTCTGGGAACAAGAAAGAGCCTTGAGTAAAAGCCTTGCCCAGTCTCTGATTGTGGAACCAGTTCTATGGCCCTCATAGCCATGAGGGATCCCACCTGGTTTAATGCCTCTGCCCATTGGTGTTTTGGTAGGTCTGGCCATCCATTTGGTCTTGGCAAGGTATGAAAGTGAAATTTGTAACCTCTTGAAACTACATCCAGAACCCACTTGTCTTGGGTTATGCAAGTCCAATTTTGTTGAAAAAGAGAGAGTTTTCCTCCTAGAGGGGCTTCCAGGAGAGAAGTTCCTGGAGCCATGCAGGGGGAGTCATTGAGCCTGTATAAGATTGAGGTCTGTCCTCTCCACCCCTGGGGGTGGAAGCATTCCACTGTCTAGGTCTGTAAGAGGTCTGTGCTTGGATCCTCCCTCTGGAACGTCTATATCTACCCCTCTGAGGTCTGTCCGAGCTGGGAAACTAACAATTTTTAGTTGGCCAATTTCTGCTAAACCTTGGGGGCTGAACTTGCAAGAAATCCTTAACCGTTTGCATGGATTTTGCCTTATCCTCCATTTGCTTTATCACCTCTTCAGCCTTAGACTCAAACAAAACATTATGCTGAACAGGAGCATCCAGTAATTTAGCTTTCACTTGATCAGGTAAGTTTTGTTCCTTTAACCAAGCATGCCTTCTAATGACTGTGCCAGTGGCAGCCGCCCTGTATGAAGCCTCCAAGGCATCAAAACCACAGTGTAAACCATGCTTCCCCACTTGCTCAGTAGCATGCATCAAATCGTGTAATTCCTTATTATCTGCACATGCAGAAATGGTACCTAGCTTTTGTTTCATAACAAACAGCAGGAATTGCTGATATTTTAGCATATGAAATTGACAATTTAAAGACCTAATAGATGAAGTAGCAGAAGTGTATATTTTTTTGCCCCATCTCTCCAAAGCTCTAGAATCCTTATCTGTCGGAATAGGGTTTTTAGCAGAGGCGGCCTTAACACCTTTAGGACCCTGAGAAATGGTTTCTGGATCAGCAGTAGGATTTTTGTAAAGGAATTGGTGGGAGTCAGGGACCCTGTAATATCAGGCTTAGCAAAGGCTGGAGGAAAGGAGTCAGGAGTTAAATTAGCCTCAGAAAAGGCATCATCCACAATATCCAAAATAGGAGGAATATCCAGGGGTCTATGTTGGGGAAGACGAAGGAAATCGCTAAGCCTTCTCTTAGATTCAGAGTACTCCTGTCCTTCCCATTGAAAATGTTCCCTCATGTCATGTAAAGTTTCCCCAAAAGAAAGATCCTCAGGGGGAGAAGCTGATGGAATGGATTCTTCAGCATCAGAATCCTCATAAGGAGGGAAAGTATATTCCTGTTCAGAGGAAGACACTGAAGAAATAGATGCCTGATCAGAGGATTCATAATCCAATTCCAATTCTTGCCTTGGCCTTTTGTCTTGAGGGGGATGTGAACCCCTAATCATGGTTAGTAAGTCCTCCACCATTTTAAGTAGCTGTTTCTGAGATTTGGGTCCCGGAACAGAAGAGGCCTGGGCTGGTGTCTTAGGCTTTGGCTTTATCAGAAGCTGAGTAGGCCTGAAAACCCTCTCGGAAGCCGGTACCTGCACAGCGGCTCCAGACCCATCCGAGGGAGCACTGTCCGTAGGTCCTGCAGCTGGAGTACTCAAAGGCCTAGTTGGCTCCTCGTGGGAGTCCGTTTCGGCAATTGGTTCTGAAATGGCCGACGACAGGGGCTGCGAAAGTGCCTGATGACGGCCGAACCTGTAGCTGGCTCTGCTTGTAAACGTAGTCTGATCTGGACCTCGGAGGCCTGTCCTTATCCTTGTGTCGCTTGTGAACTCAGGTAGTCGGAAGCGCGTCCAATGACATTTTATAATTAAATCGCCTGCCAAAGTAGTGAAAAGCAAAATCGTACCTCCGCTTAATAGTACGTTGGTTAAATCTAGCACAAAACCGACAACTAGCTACGTCATGGTCAGGGCCTAAACAAGGAATACAGTAAGAGTGGAAATCCTTATGAGGTATTTGCTTCCCACAAGAAATGCAATTAATTTCTTCTGACATCGGACTGGAGCAAGAAAAAAGTTTCCCCAATGGGGTACTTAGCTTTGTGAAGAAGTAAGTCTTCGGACTGAAGCACGAAAAAATATCAGGAGTCAGCCAACCAGCACTTGCGAACTGCTTCCACCGCACGGCAAGAAAGACTGGAGAACATGGTGTCGGCTGACAGCTTTATACTCCTGGCACTCTAACATCAGGGAGCATGACTGAACAGCCGATGCAGGACCCAGACTTTGGGATTCTGGCCGACCGAGGGCTACCTGCCGGTAGGAAGAACCCTACAGTGATGACTGCAACAGTGAAACACGATCAACATCAAAACAGGACAATGCCAAAATGGGGCAATGAGGATACCTGTGCTCTTCAACAGAAGTGCTTTTTAAAGAAACTTGTGAATTTGTGGTAATGGTGGAAAACTACACTGGAGTTCAGAGGGCCAACTGTGGACTAAAGCGTTTCTCCGTGACTCCCCCCATGGAGGGATCAGTGCAAAGAACCTGCTGCACTTGTTAGGGGAGAAGCAAATGGATCACAGTACAGTTGGTCCCACTAATGGGAAAACTGTCTCAGTCATATTAACACTGACAGACCACTCATGAGGCATCAGAATGGACCTACTTAGTTTGTCCACAATCACACTGGATTTCTCTAGGATGTGCACTAATACTAGAAAGTGATAGGAAGAGAATGAGAAACAGTTTGGCAATGGGCAAATAAGAGGGTAAGATCTGGCTCCTCCTCGTTTGTTGATGCACCAGACTACCACCATTCTGTCAGTCTAAATCACAACTGTCCCTAAAGAGAGAGCATCTTGAAAAGTCTGCAATGCTAGGACAGCCCTCATCTCAAAGACACTGGAATGCATCTAGGCCTCTTCAGAGGACTATGTGCCTTGAACGGTCTTTCCCAAGTAGCGTCTCACCCCAGCCACCCAAACTGGTCAGCATCCACAGTCACCATGGCTTTGGGAAGGGGAAGAGCAAAGGGACAGCCTTTGTGTAGCTGGTTTAAGTGAATCCACCACAGAAATTATCTTCACACTTTGGTGATTCTGACTGGCAAGTATAATGGGTGTTGGAGAAAGTGAGCTGACAAGTGTCAACAGAAGCATGCTCATACCGAACCTGGCCAATGGGACAAGGGTGACAGCTGTTGCCATGGAACCCAAAGCCTGCAGGATCAGACGGGCTGGAAGAGATGAATTCTGGATCACTTTCTTTACTAAGGACTGCAGAATGTTTACTCAAGTAGAGGGGTGAGAAGCTATCTGTGACTGTGTTCACACACACCCCTATGAACTCCAGACTGTGTTGGGGTGAGTTGAGATTTGTTGTAATTGACTGTTACTCCCATATGAAAACACAACTGGAGCAATTAGGCTCTTGACTGTATTAGCTGATGCCTGGATGGGGCTGTACGGAGCCAGTCATCTAGACAGAAAGCACCTGGAATCTCAACAGTCTAAAGTGAGCTGCTACCACTGCCAATCATTTGAGCACCCAGAGTAGTGCTATGAACAGATAATGACTAGCTCCCAGCAAGAAGCAGAGGTACTTTTCTGGAATGCCTGTTCATTTTGATGCAACAGTATGTATCCTGAAGATACATCTATTGAGCACATCCAATCACCCTTTTGCAGCAGGAGCAAAATGCACTGAACCATGACCATCTGAAATTTTGTATACTGAACACACCAATTTAAGTTTGAGATCCAAAATTGGTCTCAAGCCCAGTCTTTTTTGGCACCCTCTCTGGTCTAAAGGAACCTCTTTGATGACTCTCTAACAACTTTGTTTTTTTTTTTTTTTTAATTTCTAGATGCTGCTGTTCCCCTCTGACTGAGTGCAGCTTGTGGATTTTCTTTCAAACTGTGGGAGGGGCTAGGGGAAAATGGTAAGATATAACCTCTGGATATAATCCTCTGCACCCAGGAATCTTTTGTGATGGGTAGGCAGGCTCTCTGGTGCAGTGATAAGAGACCCCCAACTGCCTCCAGAGAGGGACAGTCGGGCACTTTCAGAAAAGCTGATAGGGCCTGAAAGAGCATCTCTAGACACCTGGTTTGGCAAACCACCTCTGCTGGGAGGCCGGTGTCTTATTTGAGTTCCCCTCTTTGCCCTTGGGGAACCATCTTCATATGAATTCTGGAAATGACCCTAGGACTTTTTAAACCGCATCTTTCTGCCACCTCATTGGTTCTTAAAGAAGGTCCTCTGAAGTATAGAAAAACATACACCCACAACAGACAGGGTCTTTTCCTCTTGTTCACACCTGGAGTGTGTCCTTAACCTTGAGACACAAAACAAAAGATCTGTCAAATGGAGCATTGACAAAAAAACTTAAATGGTTCCACAAAAAAGTCACACAACACATCCTGGCAGGTGGACTGATTGCCATGCCTGAACCAGTCATCTGTGAGGTTATCTTTCACAGGGTGGAAGATCAAACTCACGGACACATCTGAGATAGAAGCATGGCCAGATATGAGGAGATTCTGTTCTCATCTTCAAAACTACGTGGATTCAGAAAGATTTCATACGCTCCTTGATCAAACCCTTTTGCAATTTTGTAATATGTGCCAAGTATTTCAGCAACCATAAGAGCAAAGGTCACTCAAGCATAGAAACTTCCCAAATCTATCCAACTCCCTATTAGGGGGATGGAGAGAGGAAAGTACAGTTTTGTACCTACCATAAATGTAGATGTCCGATGGGTATGCATCTGCAGTCCTAACATATGGGTTGTCCTGCCTCAGGCAGCCCTTCGGTCGGCCGGATTCCAAAGTCTGGGTCTGGCCTCGGCTGATGTCGCACTTCACCCGACGTCATAGCTGCTGTTTATTGGGTATAAAGGCATCAGCCGACGCCATTTTCCTCAGTGTTTCTTGCCCCAGATGCCAGGTGCCCTCTAGTAAGGCTAAATTTGGATAAATGCAAATAATTCCAAACAGTAGAGAGCAAACAATATAAAAAAAAAAAATATATATATATATATATATATATATATATATATATATATATATATACATACATACAAACAAATACACCATAATAGATTCCCCCAGCTAGCTACAAGGGGGGGGGGTAAATACCCTAGGAATACCACAGAGGGGAAGGAGGGTGGGTAATCCTGACTGCAGATGCATACCTATCGGACATCTACATTTATGGTAGGTACAAAACTGTACTATGTCCTTCAAGGATGCATCTGCAGTCCTAACATATGGGTAGAATACCATAGCCAAACTGGGGGAGGAGGCACTAAGATAAAGATGGTGTAGTTAAGATCCCTTGCAAAACAGCAGTTGCAAAACCTGCTCGGGATCTAGAGTATAAGGGAAGATTGTAATACTTGGCAAATGTATGCACGGAGCTCCAAGTAGCAGCTTCTAAGATGTCTTTGGTAGCCACTCCTCGTAGGAAAGCTGTAGTGGTGGCTGCAGCTCTTGTGGAATGTGGTCTGATATTATCAGGAGTTGTCTTTCCATGAAAAGAGTAGCAAAATCGAATGCAATTTCCTATCCATTTTGAAATTGTCTGTTTTGAAATTGCTTTTCCTTGCACTCCTGTTGCATATGCTACCAGAAGCTGGTCAGTTTTTCTGCTGGTCTTAGTTCTGTCCAGATAGTAGCGTAATTGTCTGTGCACATCCAAGGTATGTAGCAATCTTTCCCCCGTTCTGTGGGTTGGGGAAGAATGTAGGTAAATGAATCGCTTGGTTCAATGATACTCTGGAGACCACTTTTGGCATAAAGGTAGGGTTAGTTCTCAGAGAGACTCTGTCCTGATGGAAGATAAGGAAGGGTTGTACTGCCATTAATGCCTGTAACTCAGATACCCTTCTTGCTGAAGTAATTGCTAGCAGGAAAGCAGTTTTCCAAGACAAGAATTGTAATTCTGCTGTTGCTGCTGGTTCAAAAGGAGGAAGTGTTAACTTTTCCAGCACAAAGTTGAGATCCCATGTAGGCAAAGGTGGTTTCCTTGGAGGCTTTACATTTTTGATTCCTCTCAGGAACTGCCTGAGAAGTGGATGAGAGAAGACAGAAGGATCCATGTTGTATTCTGCTGAAATTGCTGATGCATGAATCTTAATGGAGGAGTAAGACAGGCCATTGTGGAACAGCTCTGCTAAATATTCCAGGATGTGTGCTATGTTTGCCAATGAGACATTTTATCCCTTTGCTGCACTCCAAATGAGGTATCTTTTCCACTTGGCTGAATAAGTCTTCCTTGTGGAGGGTCTGCGTGCCTCCAGGATCATGTCCTTAACCCTCTGAGATAAACCTGGGTTATTTTGTTTTACGCAATATTCCAAGCAGATAGCTGCAGTGTTTTCAAGTTTGGATGTAGGATCTTGTAGTTGTCCTGTGTTAGTAGTAAGGGACATAGAGGTAGATGCCATGCGTGTGTCCGAGACATGTTTCTCAGTAGCGGGTACCAATGTTGCCTCGGCCAGTCTGGAGCTATCAGAATTACCCTTGGCTGATCCTCTCCGATCTTCAGTAGAACTTTGTACATCAAGGGAAGAGGTGGAAATGCATATGCTGTCAGGTTTTTCCAGCTGAAGGAAAGGGAGTCCACCCTCCAAGCAAGTGGGTGGTATGCTCTTCTGCAGAATTTCTTCAATTGGTGATTGTGTGGGGAGGCAAACAGGTCTATCTGTGGTAGTCCCCATTTCTTTGTTATAGCTTTGAAGATATCTGGATGCAGCATCCATTCGTGAGCATCCGTGGTAGTTCTGCTTAAGGTGTCTGCTAGAGAATTTTCTTTTCCTGGTACAAATCTGGCCTGAAGTTGAATGTTGAGGTTCAGGGCCACATTCCAGAGGTCCATTGCCATCCGGCATAGAGGGTATGAATGTGTACCTCCCTGTTTGTTGATGTACCACATGACTGTGGTATTGTCTGTCCTTATCAGCAGATGACCCTGTTGAAGGAGTGGTCTGAATGCCTGGATCGCATGTTTCACTGCCAGCATCTCCTTTAGATTTATGTGTAGATTCAGCTGGTCTTGGGTCCATAGGCCTTGTATACACTTGTCCACCATGTGTGCCCCCCATCCTAGGTCTGAGGCGTCCGTGGTGATGGTCTGGCTTGGCTGAGGTTTGTGGAAAGGCAAGCCTCTGTTCACCTGACAGGCCTGAGCCCACCACAGGAATTCTTGCTTCAGGCATGGAATTATTGGAATCTGGGCTTCTAGACTGTGCTTGTGTTGAGACCATACATTCCTTAGATACCATTGTAGCTTTCTCATATGCAGCCTGGCATGCGGAACCAATATTATGCAGGATGCCATGTAACCCAGGGCTTGCAGGACTTTCCTTGCAGTAAGCTGAGTTTGTGTTGTTAATGTCATGAAGTAGACTGGTAGTTGCTTTTGTTTTTCTTCTGTGAGAAAAGCCATCTGAGTTGATGTGTCTAATTCTGCACCCAAGAATGTTATCCTTTGGGATGGTACTAGTCTTGACTTTTGCATGTTGACTGTGTATCCCAAGGCTTGCAACAGTTGCATGACATTTTCCAAATCTTTTGTTAACTGTGCCTTGTTGTCCGCTTGTATTAGGCAGTCGTCCAGGTATGGGTAAATCTGAATTCCCTGAAGTCTGCAATGAGCAATTACTGATGCCAGGCATTTCGTGAATACTCTGGGCCGAGTAGATAAGCCAAAAGGCAATGCTGAGAATTGATAATGCTCTGATCCTGCAAGAAATCTGAGGTGTCTTCTGCAATCTGGTCGTATAGGGACGTGCAGGTATGCCTCCTTGAGATCTAGAGTCACCAGCCAAGACTCCTTGCCCAGCATGGGAAGAAGTTGCTGGAGGGTCAGCATTTTGAATTTTGGAACAATGAGGTATGTGTTCAGTGCGGACAAATCTAGAATAGGTCTCCATTGATTTTCTTTTCTTGGTACAAGGAAAAGCCTGGAGTAAAATCCTTGGCCTTGTTCCATCGGTGGCACCTCTTCTATAGCTCTCATCCTTAGTAAGTTGTTGATTTGTCTTAGAGCGTCTGTTTTTTGGCTTGGTGGTAGGTTTGGCATTCCTCTCTTTTTTGGTAGAGTATGGTAGTGAAACCTGTAGCCCGTGTCTATTGTTTGTAAAGTCCATTTGTCTCCTGTAATGTAATGCCAGTTGTCGGAGAATAAGGCTAGTTTTCCGCCCAAGAGTGCTTCCAGTTGTTCCCTGGTAGGCGGAACTAGAGCCAAGTCATTGCGTCTGCCCTGTAGAAGTGGTTGTAGTTGATTCTGTGGCAGTACTTCTCTGGTTGGTAGGTTGCCACTGACGTCCCCTGTAGGCACCCCTAGATTGACCCCTGCCTCTTGGGTGTCTATTTCTGCCTCTCTGCGCTCTGGAGTTGTCTGGAAAGGACACATTTTTCAAAGACTAATTTCTGCTAAACCTCGGAGGTTGGACCTGTAAGAAATCCTTGACTGTTTGGACAGATTTTGCTTTTTCTTCCACCTTTTTTAGAACCTCCTGTGCAGGGGAGCCAAACAAACTTTGTTTCTCCATGGGAGCATCTAGGAGTTTTGACTTAACATGGTCTGGTAAGGATTGTTCTTTTAACCAGGCATGTCTTCGAATCACTGTTCCAGTTACCGCTGATCTAAAAGAAGCCCCCAGTGCATCATAGCCACATTTTAAGAAATGGTTACTGACCTGCTGAGAGTTATGTACCAAATCCTGAAGGGACTTGCGGTCTATAGGTTCAGGAGAAGATAGTTTTTTATTTAGCTGGTCTAACAAAAATTCCTGATACTGAATCATGTGAAATTGACAGTTCAAGGCCCTGGCCGAAAGAGTAGCAGAAGTATAAACCTTTTTACCCCATCTCTCTAATGCTCTAGATTCCCTTTCTGAGGGAAGAGGGTTTTTGGCAGAGGCAGCTGCCACACCTTTAGGGCCCTGTGAAATGGTTTCAGGGTCTGCAACAGGAGCCTTATACAAATGGTAGTGTGTCCGGGACCCTGTAATATCTGTCAGGTTTGGCAGGGGCCGGGGGAAGAGAATCAGGGGCAGAACTGGCATCATTATATGCATCATCAACAACTGTTAGTACTGGCGGAATGGCTAAAGGCCTATGCTGTGGTAAGTGTAAAAAAGTCCTTAGCCTTTTCCTTGAATCTGAAAAATCCTGGCCCAGCCATTGGAAGTGTTCCCTCATAGCATGCAAGGTTTCCCCAAAGGAAAATTCTTCAGGAGGAGAAGCAGAAGGAATGGAGTCTTCTGCATCAGAATCCTCATAAGGAGAATATGGGCCTTCGTGAGGGTCTGAAAGGTCTGAGTCGTCAGAGGAATAATCTGTAGACACAGGTTCCGGGGGTTCAGTCCTAGGCCTCTTGTCTGGAGGGGGCTGAGAGGCCCTGTCTGGGTGAGGTTGGGATCCTCTGATCAAAGAAATGAGATCCTCAGCCAGGCTGAGTATTTGGGAACTAGAGGTAAGTTAAACAGTTATTCACTTTTTCTGACATCGGCTGAGGCAAGAAAGAGTCCCCAACGGGGTACTTAGCTTTTTAGAAGTCTTCGGTAATAGAAGTATTCGGTAGTAGTAATCTCTGGTTCTGACCGACCGGCACTTGCGAACAGCTTCTGCTTTTCACGCAGCAAGAAAGACTGAGGAAAATGGCGTCGGCTGATGCCTTTATACCCGAAGAACTGCAGCTATGACGTCGGGTGAAGTGCGACACCAGCCGAGGCCAGACCCAGACTTTGGAATCCGGCCGACCGAAGGGCTGCCTGACGACAGGACAACCCATTTGTAAGGACTGCAGATGATGCATCCTTGAAGGACATCGGGGGGTTCGGTTTCAACCGAAACACAGACATTCGCGGTTGGCCTAACCGTGGTTTCAGCCGAAACCGCGGGCCGCGAATGTCAGTCCTTTTCCTTGCGCTTTTTAGCTAATTGAGTAGTCGGAGTCTCCGACGGCATTTTGTATGCAAAAGCGGGACCAAAAAACTCCTCTGCAAACTCCGGCCGACGTCTAAGAGTCCGTCGGTTGAAGGAAGCACAGGCTAGACAAGCTGATACGTCGTGGTCTGGGCCTAAGCAAGGAAGGCAGTAAGAGTGGAAATCCTTATGAGGTATTTGTTTCCCACAAGTTAAACAATTATTTACTTTGTCTGACATCGGCTGAGGCAAGAAAGAGTCCCCAACGGGGTACTTAGCTTTTTAGAAGTTTTCGGTAGTAGAAATCTCTGGATCTGACCGACCGGCACTTGCGAACAGCTTCTGCTTCAGGCACCGCGCGGCAAGAAAGACTGAGGAAAATGGCGTCGGCTGATGCCTTTATACCCAATAAACAGCAGCTATGTGCGACATCAGCCGAGGCCAGACCCAGACTTTGGAATCCGGCCGACCGAAGGGCTGCCTGAGGCAGGACAACCCATATGTTAGGACTGCAGATGCATCCTTGAAGGATATCTCTGCTCTACTAGTTCTTTTCTTGTAGCTGCAGCAACAACCATGGCATCAACAGGAACTCCATTGCTTCAATGTGTCTGGGGAGGGGGGGGGGGGGCAAGAATCTTATCCGGTCTCAGAAAAAGTGTCTGGCTCCTTACAAGCCTAACAGGCTAAGTCAACAAGTTCACTGGTAAGGGGTGGGTGGTATGGGGTGGTGTCACCCAAGAAACTGATGGGCCAGTTTCAAAAGCCTCCAGGAACACAGATTCCTCTTGGGAGGGGGTATCAGAAGACCAGCCACTTCTGTTTTTAAAAGCTCCAGGACGTCTCCAATAGAAGTCATCAGGTGGTGATCTTGAGGAACCCTCCACATCAAAATTGCTGTCCTGTGTGAGACTCATGAGGGGACTCCAAGTACCTCCTTTTGCAAATCCTCTTGTAAGACACTTCCTCAGTGGGGAGTATTGGGGAAGTACTGGAAGAGATAATGTCATAATGGGCTGGCTCAGGCTTGCTCGAGTTGGCTCTCCCAGTGGTGGACACAAAGTACAGTTGTGTACACTTACCATAAATGTAGATGTTAGAGTGTTCTTCACTGTTGCAGTCATTACATTTGGGGTTATCTGCTTGCAGTAGCCCTCAAGTCGGCCTAACAAAGTCTTGGGTCCTACATTGGCTGCTCTCTTCTTCAGTGACGTCAGGGGTATAAAACATGTAGCAGACGTCATTACATCAGTTTTTCTTGCCCCAAATGTCAGGTGCTCCCCCTAATGGGAAGCAATTAAATCTATAAATATACAAGGTTATACCTCCAACAAAAAAGCAAATACACCAAAAAGCTTTTAAGCATTGAAAAGGAGAGAAGAGGTATAGCCAAAATAAGTCAGGGGGTTGGAGGGAGGGTAACCAGGACTGCAACAGTGAATGCACTCAAACATCGACATTTATAGTAAGTGTACACAAAGTACAGTTGTGTACACTTAACATAAATGTAGATGTTAAGAGTGTATTCACTGTTGCAGTCATTACATTTGGGTAATCTGCTGGCAGAGTGCCCTCAGTCGGCCTGAATAACAAAGTCTTGGGTCCTGCGTCGGTTGCTGTCTCCTCTTCCATGACGTCAGGTTGTCAGGGGTATAAAACATGCAGCCGATGCCATTTTAAATCAGTTTTTCTTGCCCCAGATGTCTGGTGCCCCCCAAATGGGGAGCAAAAAAATATATATAAAACCACACATGCACTTTAGAACACAAAATTTACCTTCAACTAAAAGCAAATACACCACAAAGGCTTTTGAGTATAGTGAAGGAAAGAGGAGGTATGATGATAGAAAAGAAAGAGGGCTAGCAGGTGGGTAACCCAGACTGCAACAGTGAATACACTCTATCTACATTTATGGTAAGTGTACACAACTGTACTATGTTCTTAGTGTTTTGCTGTTGCAGTCATTACATTTGGGTAGAATCCCAAAGCTATGGATGGGAGGATGGAATTAAACAGCAATAGGAGCAGTTATAAGGCCCTGCAGGACTGCAGTGACAAAGCCTGCCCTGGATTTAGAAGAGAGGTAAATGGTAATGCTTTGTGAAAGTAGGAACTGAGCTCCAAGTAGCAGCTTCTAGAATGTCTCTGGTAGGAACCCCTCTGAGAAAAGCTGCTGAAGTAGAAGCAGCCCTGGTGGAATGGGATCTGATCCCCTTGGGCACAGGTTTACCACGGTGCAAGTAGCAAAAACGAATACAATCGCTTATCCATTTAGAAATAGTCTGCTTTGATATAGCCTTCCCCTCTGTTACTGCAGTAAATGCCATCAGTAGTTGCTCAGACTTTCTTAGAGATTTTGTCCTGTTTAAGTAGAATCTTAGTTGTCTGTGTACATCCAGTGAATGCAGAATCCGCTCCCCCTTGTTCTGCGGATATGGGAAAAAAGTTGGTAGGTGAATGGTCTGGTTAAGAGCCACACTGGATACCACCTTAGGCATAAAAGAAGGATTGGTCCTGAGGGCCACCTTGTCCGGGTAAAAGATAATGAAAGGCTCCACTGTCATGAGAGCCTGTAGTTCTAAAACCCTTCTAGCTGAAGTGACTGCCAAAGAAAAGGCGATCTTCCAAGAAAGAAATTTTATATCCGCAGTAGCTGCTGGTTCAAAAGGAGATGGGGTGAATTTTTTTTCCAGCACAAAATTGAGGTCCCATGCAGGCGTTGGCACTCTCCTGGGAGGCCTTCCATTTTCGGCCCCTCTGAGGTACTGTTTTAGCAGGGGGTGAGAAAAAAAGAGGGGAGGCTCTGTGTTGTAATGAGCCGAGATGGCAGAGGCATGGATTTTTATTGAAGAAAAAGATAGGCCCTTGTGAAGCATCTCAGTTAAGTATTGCAAAATCGGAGGGATATTGGGCTTTGCTGCATCTATTCCTTGTGCTGGATTCCAAGCACAGAATCTCTTCCATTTATCAGTATAAGATTTTCTAATACTAGTCCATATGGCCTCCAAAATGACATCCATCACAGGTTTACTGAGAGATGTGATTGGTGAAATTAGTTGATTAGCCATGCTGCATGATTCAGAGTTTGGAACAGAGTGTGCAGAATTTGATAGTTCTGCTGAGACAATAGTTGAGGTGTTGGAGGCAAGTACCATGGAGGAAGGTGCGACATATTCCTTAGAAGTGGGTACCAATGTTGCAGAGGCCAGTCTGGAGCAATTAGAATCCTTTTTGGTTTTTCCTGTCTGACTTTTAGTAAAACCTTGGAGAGTAGAGGCAGAGGGGGAAAGGCATAGACTGATAAGTTTTTCCAGCTGAAGGACAGAGCATCCACTTTCCATGCTTTTTTGTGATGAGTTCTTGTGCAGAATTTGTCCAACTGATAGATCTATTTGCCACTCCCAAAAACTATGTCTGGGCTCCCCCATTTTCGTGTTAACATGCTGAAGATTTGTGGATCCAGTTTCCATTTGTGCGGGTCCATAAGACTTCTGCTTAGGTCGTCTGCCACAGTATTTTGCTTTCCTGGCAGGAATTGAGCTTGAAGATGTATTAGGCAAGTCAAGGCTGTGTTCCACAAGGCCATGGCTAATCTGCAAAGGGGGTAGGAGTGGGTATTCCCTCTGCTTATGTACCACAAAGTACAGTTTTGTACCTACCATAAATGTAGATGTCCGATAGGTATGCATCTGCAGTCATCACATATGGGTTGTCCTGCCTCAGGCAGCCCTTCAGTCGGCCGGATTCTAAAGTCTGGGTCCGGCATCGGCTGATGTCGCCCTTTCCCCGACGTCACAGCACCTGGGGTATAAAAGCGTCAGCCGACGCCATCTTCCTCAGTTTTTCTTGCCCCCGATGCCAGGTGCCCTCTAGGAAGGCTAAATTTGGAAAAATGCAATAAAAAATCCAAACATTTGCAAAAATATATGTATATAAAAACAAATACACCATAATAGATTCCCCCCCAGCTAGCTAATAGGTAGGTAAGTACCCTAGGAATACCACAGAGGGGAAGGAGGGAGGATAAACCTGACTGCAGATGCATACCTATCGGACATCTACATTTATGGTAGGTACAAAACTGTACTATGTCCTTCAAGGATGCATCTGCAGTCATCACACATGGGTAGAATACCATAGCCAATCTGGGGGTGGAGGTACTAGGAAAAGGATGGTGTAGCTAAGATACCCTGCAGGACAGCCGTAGCAAAGCCTGCTCTGGATCTGGAATATAAAGGTAAATTGTAATGCTTGGCAAATGTATGCATGGAGCTCCATGTGGCAGCTTCTAAAATGTCTTTTGTAGCCACCCCTCTTAAGAAAACTGTGGAGGTGGCTGTGGCTCTCGTAGAATGAGATCTAATGTTAGCTGGTACAGCCTTTCCATGAAATGAGTAACAAAAGCGGATGCAATTTCCTATCCATTTTGAAATTGTCTGTTTGGAAATTGCTTTTCCTTGAGTACCAGCAGCATATGCTACTAGCAGCTGGTCAGTTTTCCTGAAACCTTTAGTTCTGTCCAGGTAGTAGCGCAACTGTCTGTGAATGTCCAGGGTGTGCAGCAGTTTCTCCCCTTTGTTTTGTGGATTTGGGAAGAAGGTAGGCAAGTGGATGGCTTGATTCAATGAAACCCTGGATACCACCCTTTGGCATAAAAGTAGGATTAGGTCTTAATGACACTGTCCTTGTGAAAAATAATAAATGGCTGAACTGCCATCAGGGCCTGCAATTCCAAAACCCTTCTTGCTGAGGTTATTGCCAGAAGGAAAGCAGTCTTCCATGAAAGGTATTGTAGATCTGCAGATGCTGCTGGTTCAAATGGAGGCAGTGTTAGTTTTTCCAACACGTAGTTAAGGTCCCAAGCAGGTAGAGGTGGTTTCCTAGGAGGTTTGATGTTTTTAGTTCCTCTTAGAAACTGTCTTAGGAGAGGATGAGAAAAGACAGGTGGATCAGTATTGTACTCTGCTGAAATTGCTGAAGCATGAATCTTAATAGAAGAGTAAGACAGCCCATTGTGGAACATTTCTGCCAAATATTCAAGGATATGTGCCATGCTCATCATTGTCGCATCTAGGCCCTTTGTGGTGTTCCAGATGAGAAATCTTTTCCATTTTGCTGAATATGCCTTCCTTGTGGAAGGGCGGCGAGCTTCCATAATAATATTCTTCACTCTCTGGGATAGCTTATCCTGAGGAGGAGTCAAGGTATTCTCCACGCTGTTCGTTGCAATGTTTTCAGGTTGGAATGAAGAGTTTTGTATCTGTGCTGTGTCAGTAGAAGTGGTCATAGAGGTAGGGGCCATGGTTTGTACGCGACATGCTCCTTAGCAGTGGGTACTAGTGCTGTCTTGGCCAGTCAGGAGCTATCAGATCTGGCTGCTCTGCCCTGATCTTCAGTAACACCTTGGTCATTAATGGAATAGGAGGAAATGCATACACTGTCAGATTTCTCCAGCTGAAGGAGAGGGCGTCCACTTTCCACGCTTGTGGGTGGTATGTCCTTGAGCATAATTTCTTCAGTTGATGATTGTGGGGGGATGCAAATAGATCTATGTCCGGACTCCCCCAAGCTTGTGTTATCAGTTGAAAAATGTCTGGGTGCAGCATCCATTCGTGTGCATCCATGATATTTCTGCTTAGGCTGTCCGCCAGTGTATTGTCCTTTCCTGGCACAAACAGAGCCTGTAGCTGTATACTGAGTTTCAAGGAAAGATCCCATAGATTCATTGCCAGTCTGCAAAGAGGGTAAGAATGGGTACCTCCTTGCTTGTTTATGTACCACATAACTGTGGTGTTGTCTGTCCTTATTAGTAGATGGCCTTGATGCAGAAAAGGTTTGAAGGCCTCGATTGCATGCATCACTGCTAGCATTTCTTTTTGATTTATGTGCATGCGTAGCTCCTTTCGTGACCACTGTCCTTGGATACCTCTGCCCTCCATGTATGCTCCCCAACCTAGGTCTGAAGCGTCTGTTGTAATAGTTTGGGAGGCTTTTGGCTTCGTGAAGGGCAACCCTCTGTTGGACTGGCTGGCCTGAGCCCACCACAGAAATTCCTTGTGAAGGCATGGAATGAGTGGGATTAAAGTTTCCAAACTGTGACTGTGCTGAGTCCATAAACTCCTTGGGTACCACTGTAGCTTTCTCATATGTATCCTTGCTTGTGGGATCAAAAGAATACAGGATGCCATGTAACCCAGGGCCTGCAGTATTTTCCTTGCAGTCAACTGGGTTTGTCTTGTCAGATTCTTGAAGTAATCCGGTAGTTGTTTTTCTTCTGTGAGATAAGCCATTTGGGTGGTTGCATCTAGATCCGCACCCAGAAAGGTTATTCTTTGGGATGGAACAAGTCTTGATTTGTGCATGTTGACTGTATATCCCAAGGCCTGTAGAAGATTGATGGCATAATTTAAGTCCTTTATCAAAGTTTGTTGGTTGTCCGCTTGTATAAGGCAGTCGTCCAGATATGGGTAGATTTGAATCCCCTGGAGTCTGCAGTGTGCTATTACTGATGCCAGGCATTTCGTGAATACTCTGGGCGCAGTAGATAAGCCAAAGGGCAATGCTGAGAATTGATAATGCTCTGACCCTGCAAGAAATCTGAGGTATCTTCTGCAACTTTGTCTGATAGGGACAATGCAGGTATGCCTCCTTGAGGTCCAGAGTAACCAGCCAAGACCCCTTGCCCAGCATGGGAAGGAGTTGCTGTAGAGTCAGCATTTTGAATTTTGGCACAATGAGATAAGTATTCAGTACGGACAAGTCGAGAATTGTCTCCATTGATGCTCTTTTCTTGGAACAAGGAATAGACTGGAGTAAAAGCCTTGGCCTTGTTCTGAAATAGGAACTTTTTCTATGGCTTTCATTTCTAGTAAATTTGAGATTTGTTTCAAAGCCTCTGCCCTTTGATTTGGTGGCAGACCTGGCATGCCTTTTCTTTTTGGCAATGTGTGGAAATGGAACCTGTATCCGGTCTATTATTTGGAGTGTCCATTTGTCTCTTGTAATGTTGTGCCAATTTCTTGAGAATAAAGAAAGCTTTCCGCCCAAAGGTGCTTCTAATTGAGCCCTGGTTGGCGGAGTCCAAGCAAAGTCATTGAGTTTGTCCTTTTGCAGCAGTTGCAGGTCCTGAACTGCCTGTCTGTCTGGATTGGAGGTTGCCATTGACGGCCTCTGTAGGAGCCCCTAGCTTTCCCTCTACCTCTGGCACGCCTGTTCCTGCCCCTTTGAAATCTTTCTATGTCCGGAAAGGACCAATTCTTGGAAGGCCAGTTTCTGCTGAATCTAGGCGGTTGGACTTGAAGAAAATCCTTAACTGTTTGTACAGATTTTGCATTTTCCTCAAATTTCTTTAGGACGTCTTGAGCAGTGGAACCAAATAACTTTTGCTTTTCCAGTGGCGCATCCAAAAGCTTAGCTTTAACATGTTCTGGCAGAGATTGTTCCTTCAGCCAAGCATGCCTGCGCATGACAACACCTGTCATTGCTGACCTACATGAAGCTTCCAATGCATCATAACCACACTGCAAGAAGTGGTTGCTAACCTGCTGGGAGTTATGTACCAGATCCTGAAGGGATTTACGGTCAAGGGGTTCAGAAGAAGACAATTTCTTATGCATTTCTTCTAACAAATACTCTTGATACTGTATCATGTGAAATTGACAATTTAATGCCCTCACAGCAAGAGTGGCAGAAGTATACACTTTTTTACCCCATCTCTCTAATGCCCTGGACTCCTTTGCAGAGGGGAGTGGGTTTTTAGTAGTAACAGCTGCAACCCCTTTAGGGCCCTGTGAAATAGTTTCAGGGTCAGCAGAGTGGGCCTTATAAAGAAAATTATGTGTGTCCGGGACCCAGTAATATTTATCGGGCTTAACAGGAGCCGGAGGCAGAGTGTCAGGAGTCATACTAGAGTCAGAATATACATCATCAATCACATTTAAGACAGGAGGAATAGCCACAGGTCTATGCTGAGGTAAATGAAGGAAAGTTCTTAGTCTTTTCCTGGAATCAGAATATTCCTGGCCCTGCCATTTGAAATGCTCTCGCATAGTGTGAAGGGTCTCCCCAAAGGAAAGCTCTTCAGGAGGGGAGGCCGAGGGAATAGATTCCTCTGCATCCGAATCCTCGTAGGCCGAATAAGCCTCCTCCTGGTAGTCTGAGTGATACGAGCCAACAGAGGCCTCCTCTGAGGAAAGGGGATCAGGAGGATCCATCCTGGGCCTTTTGTCTAGAGGGGGTTGGGAGCCCCTGTCCGGATGAGGCTGAGAGCCCCCTAATTAAGGAGATAAGGTCCTCTGCTAAGGTTAGAATCTGTGAACTAGAAGAAGGACCCTGAGGAATAACTCAGGGAGGCATGGCTTTAGTGTGTTTTGCAGCTTTAGCCCTGGTAAAGGCCTTAATAGACATGGATGCAGGAGGACTGGCTGCACCACGTGCTGGTGTAGCTTTGTCTAAAGGTATGGTGTCGGAGGATTCCGGTACACCAGTTTCAGAAGGCAATTCTGTAACCGACTCGGTAGTAGCCTCCGGGGCCAAGGTTGCCGGTTGTATTATTTCAGGGTTCGGAAGTTCCAAGGACTCGGTATCAGCCGAGACAGAGACACTCGTGGTAGGCCTAGCCGCGGTTTCAGCCGAAACCGCGGTCGGCGTGTGTCGGTCCTTGTCTTTCTGTTTTTTAATTAAATGTGATGTCGGGGGTTCCGACGGCATTTTGTAAGCAAAATTATCCGCAAAAAACTCTTCTGCGAACTCCGACCGACGTCTAACAGTGCATCGGTTGAAGGAAGCGCAGGCTGTACAGGCTGAGACGTCGTGGTCTGGGCCTAAGCAGGGAAGACAATAGTGGAAATCCTTATGAGGTATTTGTTTCCCACAAGTTAAACAATTATGGACTTTTTCTGACATTGGCTGAGGCAAGAAAGAGTCCCCAATGGGTACTTAGCTTTTGAAGTCTTCGGATAGCGAATTTACAGGAGCTGGCCGACCGGCACTTGCGAACTGCTTCTGCTTCGGGCACCACGCGGCAAGAAAGACTGAAGATGATGGCGTCGGCTGACGCTTTTATACCCCAGGCGCTGTGACGTCAGGGAAAGGGCGACATCAGCCGACGCCGGACCCAGACTTTGGAATCCGGCCGACCGAAGGGCTGCCTGAGGCAGGACAACCCATATGTGATGACTGCAGACGCATCCTTGAAGGACATATGTGGCGTTGTCCGTCTATCAGTAGTTGTCCTGGATGAAGGAAGTCCTTGAAGGCGGTCAGAGCATTCTGTACAGCTAGCATTTCTTTCTGGTTGATATGTAGATGCATTTGGTTTGGGCTCCATTTGCCCTGAATGCATCTCCCTGCCAGATGGGCCCCCCGAGCATAGTCTTGATGTGTTTGCAGTTAGGGTTTTAGTGGCAGGGAGTAGAATGAATGACAGTCCCTTGTTATGGTGACATGCCTCTGCCCACCAAAGGAACTCCTGTTGCAGGCAGGGAATGAGAGGAATCACTGTTTCCAGGCTTGCACCCAAGAAAGTACAGTTGTGTACCTACCATAAATGTAGATGTTAGAGTGTATTCACAGTTGCAGTCATTACTCTTGGGTTATCCTGCTGGCAGGCTACCCTCAGTCGGCCAGAATTCCAAAGTCTAGGTCTGGCGTCGATTGCTGTCCTCTTCCCTGACGTCAGTGCGCCAGGGGTATAAAAAGATGCAGCCGACGCCATTTTCTTCAGTTTTTCTTGCCCCAGATATTAGGTGCCCCCAAATTGATAGGCTGATAAATATGCCAATAAAAATGCATGCACAAAAATAACATTTCCTTCATCTACAAGCAAATACACCAAATAGGTTGTATAGGATAGAGAAGTGCAGACAAGTCCCAGCAAAGAAAAGGGGGCTGGTGGGTGGGTAACCTGGACTGCAACAGTGAATACACTCTAACATCTACATTTTATGGTAGGTACACAACTGTACTATGTTCATCGTGTTTCACTGTTGCAGTCATTACTCTTGGGTTGAATCCCAAAGCTGAGGAAGGGCGGCCGGGCTAAACATGGTTAGGAGAGGCTATGAGGCCCTTGCAGAACTGCAGTGGCAAAGCCTGCTCTGGACTTAAGAGTAAAGAGGTAAGTGGTAGTGCTTTGTGAAGGTGTGTACTGAACTCCAAGTTGCAGCCTCTAAGATATCTTTGGTTGGAACTCCTCTGAGGAAGGCTGCTGAAGTGGCTGCTGCTCTGGTGGAATGAGGCCTAATGCCCTTAGGCACTGATTTGCCATGTTGAAAATAGCAGAAACGGTCTGTTTTGAGATAGCCTTTCCTTGTGATCCTGCAGCATATGACACTAAAAGTTGCTCAGTCTTTCTGAAAGCTTTAGTTCTGTCCAAGTAGAAGCGTAACAGCCTGTGTATGTCCAAAGAATGCAGAATTTTCTCACCCTTGTTCTGTGGATTAGGATAAAAGGTAGGCAAGTGAATGGTTTGGTTAAGGGCCACACTGGACACCACCTTAGGCATAAATGTAGGGTTTGTCCTCAGAGAAACCTGTCTGGATGAAAAATGATGAAAGGTTCCACAGCCATGAGTGCTTGTAACTCCGAGACTCGCATTGCAGAGGTTATTGCTAGGAGCAGAGCTGTTTTCCAGGATAAGAATTTTATATCTGCTGCTGATGCTGGCTCAAAAGGAGGCAGTGTGAGTTTTTCCAAAATATAATTGAGATCCCAGGCTGGAACTGGTGCTCTCCTTGGAGGTCTAATGTTTTTGGCCCCTCTGAGGTTCTGCCTTATTAAAGTATGAGAAAAGATAGGTGGTTCCGTATTGTAATGGGCTGAAATGGCAGAGGCATGAATCTTAATTGATGGGAAAGAAAGGCCTTTGTTCAGCATCTCAATTAGGTATTGTAAAATCGGGGGGATATTTGGTACACGTGTCACTGCCTTGTTCCTGGTTCTAAGCACAGAATCTCTTCCATTTTTCTGCATAAGATTTTATGGTACTGGGCCTCCTGGCCTCCAAGATAACATCCATAACAGCTTTTGAAAGAAGAGTGTTCTGAATGGCTACATTATCCGCGATGCTGCCAGATTTAAGGTCCTGAGTTGGCTGTGCAGGATCAGATTGTTTTGTTGGGTCAGTAAGTGAGAAGTTTGAGGCAATATCCATGCTGGGCCTTGAGACAAGCTCTTTAGGATTGGGTACCAGTGGCCAGTTTGGTGCAATCATTATCATTTTTGGCTTCTCTTGTCTGACCTTTAGGAGTACCCTGGGAAGGAGAGGCAGTGGGGGAAAAGCATACACCGTTAGATTTTTCCAGCTGAAGGATAGGGCGTCCACTTTCCATGCTTGCTTGTGATAAATCCTTGTGCAAAATCTCTGCAATTGGCAGTTGTGAGGGGAGGCAAATAGATCTATGTCTGGGCATCCCCATTTCCTTATTATCATGCTGAAGACTTGTGGATCCAGTTTCCATTCGTGGGGATCCATGAGGTTTCTGCTTAGTTCATCTGCCAGAGTATGTGTTTTTCCTGGCAGGAATTGTGCTTGCAGGTGGACTTGAAAAGCCAATGCTGTGTCCCTTAAGGTCATTGCTTGTCTGCAGAGGGGGTAGGAATGTGTACCTCCCTGCTTGTTTATGTACCACATGAACGTAGTGTTATCTGTCTATAACTGTCCTGGACGAAGCAGGTCCTTGAAAGCTGTCAGGGCATTTTGAACATCTAGCATCTCTTTTTGATTGATGTGAAGATGCATCTGGTTTGCAGGCCATGTGCCCTGAATACATTTTCCTACCATATGGGCCCCCCAGGCATAATCTCATGCGTCCGTTGTCAGTGTCTGTCTGGCTGTGGGTAATCTGAATGGCAGACCCTTGTTGTGGTGACAGGCTTCTGCCCACCATCGAAACTCCTGTTGCAGGCAGGGAATGAGTGCAATTACTGTCTCCAGGCTGTGGCAATGCTGAGTCCAAACACTTTTTAGATACCATTGTAGTTTCCTCATATGCAGTCTGGCATATGGAATTAGTAGAATGCAAGATTCTATGAAACCCAAGGCCTGCAGGATTTTCCTTGCAGATTAAGTGGGATTTTGTTACCAATTTCTTGAAGTAAGTAGTCAGTTGCTTTTGTTAGTCTGGCGTGAGATAAGCCATCTGGGCAGTTGCGTTTAAGCTTGCACCCAGGAATATTATCTCTTGAGAGGGCACTAGTTTTGATTTCTTTTCGTTTACTGTGTACCCTAGGCCAATTAGTAATCTTTTTACAAACGCCAGATGCTTCAGAAGAATGTCTTTTTTCTCTACTTGAATTAGGCAGTCGCCCAACTACGGATATATTTGAATTCCTTTTTGTCTGCAAAATGCAATTACTGGTGCCAGGCATTTTGTGAAGACCCTGGGCGCAGTAGATAAGCCAAAGGGCAGTGCAGAGAATTGGTAATGCACTGAGCCAGCTATGAATCTGAGGTATCTTCTGCAAGATTGTCTGATTGGGACATGCAGGTAATGCCTCTTTTAGGTCCAAAGTTACGAGCCAAGCCTTCTTGCCCAGCATGGGCAGTAGCTGCTGTAGAGTCAACATCTTGAAATTTGGAACTTACAGAAATGTATTTAGTATAGACAGGTCCAGTATTGGTCTCCAGGTTTTGTCCTTTCTGGGTACTAGAAAGAGTAAGGAGTAAAATCCTTGCCCCTGCTCTTGTTGTGGTACTTGCTGAATGGCCCTCATGTCCATGAGGGCTGTAATTTGTTTTTGTGCCTCTGCCCATTGATTGTGTGGCAGGTCTGGCATACCTTTTGACCTTGGTAGGGTGTGAAAATGGAACCTGTAGCCTTGGGTCACTATGTTCAGGACCCATTTGTCTTGGGTAACCATTTGCCAATTTGATGAAAAAAGTGCTAGTTTTCCCACTAAGGGGGCTGCCAAAAGAAAAGTGCTTGGATCTGGTACAGGAAATTCATTGGGACTGTTTCCTGTAAGGTTGTGATTTGTCTTCTCTGCTTTTGGAGGTAGGAGCACCCCATTGTTTAGGCCTGTATGAGCCTTGGGGCTGAGATCTACCTTGGGACATCTCTGCCTCTTTGTGGTCTGTCTGACACTGGAAAGGACCAATTTTTAGAGGGCCAGTTCCTGCTAAACCTGGGTGGCTGTACCTGTAAGAAATCCTTGACTGTCTGCATGGATTTTGCTTTATCCTCCATTTTTTTCAACACCTCTTCTACTTTAGTACCAAACAAAGTATCATGCTGTAATGGTGCATCTAATAATTTTGCTTTAACACGATCAGGCACATTCTGTTCCTTTAACCAAGCATGCCTCCTAATAACAGAACCTGTAACAGCGGCCCTGCAAGAGGCCTCCAGTGAATCATAACCACATTGCAAAGTATGCTTTCCCACTTGTTCAGCTGCATGCAATAAATCCTGCAATTCCTTGTTCTCTGAACATTCAGTATTTGTCAACACTTTCTGTTTAAGCAGTGACATTAAATATTGCTGATATTTAAAGCATATGAAACTGAATTTAAAGCCCTTACAGCCAGGGTAGCAGAAGTGTAGACTTTTCCCCCCATCTGTCTAGAGCCCTAGAATCCCTATCAGGGGGGACAGGGTTTTTTTTGCAGTGGAAGCTTTAACCTCTTTGGGACCCTGAGATATAGTTTCTGGGTCAGCAATGGAGTTTTTATATAGGAATTTATGAGAATCTGGGACCCTGTAGTATCTGTCTGGCTTAGCAGGTGCAGGGGGTAAAGAGTCAGGGGACAGGCCGGACTCTGAAAATACATCTACAATGTCCAGAATAGGTGGAATAGCAAGGGGTATGTGCTGAGGAAGTAGCAGAAAGTCTCTGAGCCTTTTCTTAGATTCAGAATAATCTTGGTGGAAATGCTCCCTCATGGTATGCAGGGTTTCCCCAAACGAATAATCCTCAGGAGGAGAGGCTGAAGGAATGGATTCTTCAGCATCAGAATCCTCATAGGGAAGCATGGAATAATCTTGTTCAGAAGAGGAATCACAGGAAATAGAAACCTGATCAGAAGAATCATACTCTGTCTCTTGCCTAGGCCTCTTATCAGGAGGGGGATGGGAGCCCCTGATCAAACTAATTAGGTCTTCGGCCATTTTGAGCATCTGTTTTTTAGGCATGGAAGTCTGAGATGGAGAATGCTGTACTTGTTTCTTTGTCTTCAGAGCTGCTTTAGTCTTTGAAGCTGAAGATGGCTTAATATATAGTTGTGTAGGTCTGAAGACCCCCTCAGAAGCTGATGCCTGCTCAGCGGCTTCAGACCCATCTGAGGGAATGATTTCAGAGTGTCCAATACCTTGAGTTTCCAGAGGCCCAGTCGGCTCCATGTGGGAGTCTGAAGCTGCCTGTGGCTCTGAGGTAGCGGGTGCCAGGGGCTGCGAAAATGCCTCAATGAGAACCGGTGACTGGCCTAGCAGAGGCTTCGTCGGTTTTGGACCTCAGATGCCTATCCTTTTCCTTGTCCTTGCGTTTTTTGTAAACTCCAGTTGTCGGTTGGTCCAACGGCATTATAGAATTAAATCTTCGGCCAAAGTAATGAAATGCAAAATCGAACAAACGCTTGATAGTGCGTTGGTTAAATCTAGCACAAAACAGACAGCTAGCAATGTTGTGATCAGGGCCTAGGCAAGGAATACAACAAGAGTGAAAATCCTTATGAGGTATTTGTTTCCCACAAGAAATACAATTGTTAACTTTTTCGGACATCGGCCTGGAGCAAGAAAAAAGTTTCCCCAACGGGGAAAACCAAAAAACAGGGACCTCAGACCCCCTGTCAAGGCCCCATGCCTAAAAAACAGATGCTCAAAATGGCTGAGGATTTGATTACTCTTATTAGGGGTTCTCAACCCCCCCTCGGACAAAAGGCCCAGATTAGAGGAAGACTACCCTTCCTCAGATCAAGCCTCTATTACCTCTGAACATTGAGGACCAGGATTATGCTTATTCTCCTTTCGAAGACTCTGATGGAGAGAGTCTATTCCCTCGGCCCCCCCCCCCCCGAAGACTTCGGTTCTGGAATTCGGATTTGAAAATCTCAGGAGTTGGCCGACCGGCACTTGCGAACTGCTTTTGCTTCGGGCACCGCGCAGCAAGAAAGACTGAAGAAAATGGTGTCGGCTGCATCTTTTATACCCCTGGCGCACTGACGTCAGGGAACAGGCGACAGCAACAGACGCCGGACCTAGACTTTGGAATTCTGGCCGACTGAGGGTAGCCTGCCAGCAGGATAACCCAAGAGTAATGACTGCAACAGTGAAAAACAATGAACACTGTAATTATTTGAGAGGGTACCAGTTGTGATTTCGTTTCATTTATGGTGTACCCTAGGCATGCTACAAGCCTTTTTACAAACACCAGATGCTGAAGAGTGCCCTTGTCCTTTGCCTGAATGAGATAATCATCCAGATATGAATAAATTTGAATGTTTGTCTGCAAAATGCAATTACTGGTGCCAGGCAAGACCCTGGGCACAGTAGATAATCCAAAGGGCAATGCAGAAAATTGGTAATGCAAATAGCCTGCTTTGAAGTGGAGGTATCTTTTGCAAGATTCCCTTATTGGGATATGCATGTATGCCTCAAGTCTAGAGTTACCAACCAGGCATTCTTGCCTAGCATAGGCAGTAGCTGTTGTAAAGTCAGCATTCTGAATTTTGGAATGTCCAGGAACGTATTTAGAATGGATAAGTTCAGAATTGGACGGCATGATTTGTCTTTTCTGGGTACCAGGAAAAGTCTTGAATAAAATCCTTGTCCTTTTTCCTTTTCTGGCACTGGTTGAATAGCCCCCATTATCCATGAGGGGCACGACTTGTTTCTGGGCCTCTGCCCACTGATTTGGTGGCAGATCTGGCCATCCGTTTGGAATTGGCAACGTGTGGAAATGAACTCTGTACCCCTGGGATACTATATTTAATACCCACTTGTCCTGGGTAATTAAATGCCAATTTTGAGCATGAAGTGCTAGTTTTCCCCCCAAAGGGGCTGCCAAAAGATAAGTGCTTGGAGATGGCAGAGGAAAGTCATTGCGACGGTTTACTGTAGGGTTGTGCTTTGTTACCTCCTGATTTGGAGGTGGTGGCACCCCCATTGTTTTGACCTGTAAGATTCCTTGTGATTGAAACCTGGAGCCTTTGGAGAGTCTGGGTTTGCCCTGAGCGGCTCTGTTGGACACAGGAAAGGACCAATTCTTAGGAGGCCAGTGACTACTGAACCTGGGTGGCTGCACTTGCAAGAAATCTTTTACAGTTTGCACAGATTTAGCTTGGTCTTCCATCTTTTTTAAAACCTCTTCTGCCTTATTACCAAACAGACTGTCCTGCTGTAAAGAAGCATCCAACAATTTAGCTTTAACATGATCAGGCAGATTTTGCTCCTTGAGCCAAGCATGCCTTATCACAGATCTAGTTACGGCGGCCCTGCGAGAGGCCTCCAAGGAATCAAAACCACACTGCAAAGTATGCTTTCCAACCTGTTCTACTGAATGCAATAAATCCTGTAACACTGTTTTCCACACAATCAGAAATCAACATCATTTTCAGTTTCAGTAAGCCCAGAACATGCTGCTGATATTTAAGCATACGAAACTGGCAGTTTAAAGCCCTGATTTGCAAAGGTAGCAGACGTATAAACCTTCTTTCCCCATCTATCCAGTGCCCTGGAGTCTCTATATGAAGGGGTAGGATTTTTGGCTGTACAAGCCTTAACATCCTTGGGACCCTGAGAAATAGTTTCAGGGTCAGCAGCAGGATTTTTGAAAATAAATTTGTGGGAGTCAGGAACCCTGTAATATCTGTCTGGCTTACTAGGAGCCGGAGGCAGGGAATCAGGAGCCATGTTTGATTCCGAGAAAACATCAACAATGTCTAATACAGGAGGTATTGCCAAAGGCCTATGTTAAGGAAAAAGAAGGAAATCCCTAAGCCTGTTTTGGGATTCTGAGAAGACCTGACTCTTAAAGTAAGCAAAGTCTCTCCAAAAGAGTAATCCTCAGGAGGAGGAGCAGAAGGGATGGATTCCTCTGCATCAGAGTCCTCATAAGGTGGAACAGAAAATTCCTGATCAGAAGAGGAATCAGAAGAAATGGAAACCTGATCTGAAGATTCATAATCAGTGCCTTGCCTAGGCCTCTTAGTAGGGGGGGGGGGAGGGTGAGAACCCCTGATCAAGGTAATTAAATCCTCAGCCATTTTGATCATTTGTTGTTTAGGCATAGGGGCCTGAGCACGTGGCTGATGCGTCTTTTTTTAGACATGGAAGTAGATTTTGGCCTTGTTTTTGATGATGACGTCTGTTTAATATACAAATTTTGAGGCCTGAAAAAGTACAGTTTTGTACCTACCATAAATGTAGATGTTAGAGTGCTCATACAGCTGCAGTCATTACAGATGGGTTATCCTGCCGTCAGGCAGGTCCTCGGTCGGCCGAATTCCAAAGTCTAGGTCCGGCGTCGGTTGTCGTCGCTTCTTCCCTGACGTCAGTGTGGCAGGGGTATAAGAGAGGCAGCCGACGCCATCTTCTTCAGTTTTTCTTGCCCCAGATGTCAGGTGCCCCCAGAAGGAAGGCAAAACATAAATTTATGTAATCATGCAATATAGAGTAATCAAAAAAACAGTAGTTGCAAGCAAATACACCATAAAAGAATACCCCAAATAGGTTGAATGAGAAGGTGTTTGTGATAAGGCCTGTCCTAAGAGGGGAAGGAGGGGGGGGGGTAACCTGGACTGCAGCTGTATGAGCACTCGAACATCTACATTTATGGTAGGTACAAAACTGTACTATGTTCATCATGCATACAGCTGCAGTCATTACAGATGGGAAGAATCCCAAAGCTAAGTAGGGGTGGCAGGCACTAAGTGGAACTAGGAGGAGCAAGGATGCCCTGCAAGACTGCTGTGGCAAATCCCACTCTAGATTTAGAGTATAGTGGAAGGTGATAGTGCTTGGAGAAAGTGTGCACTGAACTCCAAGTGGCTGCTTCCAAAATGGCCTTGGTAGGAACCCCCCTGAGGAAAGCTGCAGAGGTAGCTGTGGCCCTGGTGGAGTGGGATCTGATGCTTGTAGGCACAGTTTTTCCATGGAATGAGTAACAAAAGCGTATGCAGTGGGCTATCCATTTTGAGATTGTCTGTTTGGAAATAGCCTTTCCTTGAGCACCTGTAGCATAGGACACACAGAGTTGCTCTGTTTCCTGAATGGCTTTGTCCTGTCCAAATAATAAAGTTGTCTGTGAATGTCCAAGGAATGCAGTAGTCTTTCCCCTTTGTTTTGTGGATTAGGATAAAAGGTAGGTAAGTGGATAGTCTGATTCAAAGCTACACTGGATACTACCTTTGGCATAAAGGTAGAGTTGGTTCGTAAGGAAACTCTGTCCTGATGGAAAATGATGAAAGGTTGCACAGCCATGAGGGCCTGTAGCTCCGAAACCCTGCGTGCTGAGGTGATAGCCAGAAGGAAGGCTGTTTTCCATGACAAGTATTGTAGTTCTGATGAAGCAGCTGGCTCGAAGGGAGGAAGGGTCAGCTTTTCCAATATGAAGTTTAGTTCCCAAGCAGGGACTGGTGGTTTCCTTGGGGGTTTTATATTCTTTGCCCCTCTGAGGAACTGCCTTAAGAGAGGATGTGAGAATAAAGGAGGGTCTGTGATGTATTGTGCAGAAATGGCTGAAGCATGGATTTTGAAGGAGGAGAAGGAAAGTCCACTGTTTAACAACTCAGCTAGGTACTGTAAAATTTGAGGTAAATTTATTACCCAAGGATTCTGGCCCTTTTCTTGATTCCAGGCACAAAACTGTTTCCATTTGGTGGAGTAGGCTTTTCTAGTAGAAGGTCTTCTGGCCTCCAAGATGACATCCTGCACCTCCTTGGAGAGGAGGGTCTGTTGGGAAATCAAGGAATTCTCCATGCAGCTAGATTTAGGGTTTTGAGCTGACTGTGAAGAGTCTTGTAGTTGTGCTGGGACAACAGAAGAGGGACTAGAGGTAGGGATCCATGGTGGGGAATGTGTCAGGCTCTTCAGGAGTGGATACCAGTGTTGTCTTGGCCAGTCTGGAGCAATGAAAATCATTTTCGGCCTCTCTACTCTGGATTTTAATAGAACTTTGGGCAACAGAGGAAGAGGCGGAAAGGCATAGACTGTCAACGTTGTCCAATTGAAAGAAAGTGCGTCCACTTTCCAGGCCTGTGGATGATAGGTCCTTGAACAAAATTTTTTCAACTGGTAATTTCTGTGGGTAGCAAAGAGATCTATGTCTGGCTGTCCCCATGCCTGAGTTATCTTTGTGAAAACTTGAGGATGCAACTTCCATTCGTGTGGATCTGTCATATTTCTGCTTAGGCTGTTTGCCAGTGTGTTTTCCTTCCCTGGCAGGAATTGTGCCTGTACTTGAATTTTCAATTCCAGTGCTGTGTTCCATAGGGTCATGGCTTGCCTGCACAGGGGGTATGAATGAGTTTTCCCCTGTTTGTTTATGTACCACATCACTGTGGTGCTGTCTGTCCTTATCAATAGCTGGCCTGGATGCAGTAGCTCTTTGAAGGCCATAATAGCATTTTGCACGGCTAGCATTTCCTTTTGGTTGATGTATAGGTGCTTCTCTTTTTGGGACCATTTTCCCTGAATGCACTGATCTGTCATGTGTGCCCCCCAGGCATAGTCTGAGGCGTCTGTTGTGATGATTTGAGTTGCTTGAGGTACACAGAAAGGGAGACCTATGTTTCTTTGGCATGCTTGAGCCCACCACAGGAATTCCTTTTGAAGGCAGGGAATGAGTGGTATAATTATTTCCAAGCTGTGGCTGTGTTGAGACCATAAGTTTTTTAGGTACCATTGAAGTTTCCTCATATGCAGCTTTGCACATGGGATTAGTAGGATGCAAGATGCCATGAATCCCAGAGCCTGCAGGACTTTCCTTGCAGTCAGCCTGGTGAAGGATGCCATTTTGCTGAAGTATTGAGACAGTTGCCCTTGTTTGTCTGGCGTGAGGTGGGCCGTCTGGGTGGTTGTATTCAAGCTGGCACCCAGGAAAATTATTTGCTGAGAGGGTATTAGTTTTGATTTCTTTTTGTTGACTGTGTATCCCAGAAAGTTCAACAGTTTTATTACAAATGCCAGGTTTCAGAAGTATGTCCTTGCTATCTGCTTGATCAGGCAGTCGTCCAGATATGGGTAGATTTGTATTCCTTGTAGTCTGCAGAAGGCGATTACTGATGTCAGGCATTTTGTAAACACTCTGGGCACAGTAGATAAGCCAAAGGGCAATGCAGAGAATTGATAATGGGTTGAACCTGCAAGAAATCTGAGGTATCTTCTGCAATCTTGTCTGATAGGGACATGCAGGTATGCCTCCTTGAGGTCCAATGTTACCAGCCAAGACTCCTTGCCCAGCATGGGAAGAAGCTGCTGTAATGTGAGCATATTGAATTTTGGTACCTGTAAATATGCGTTTAGGATGGATAGGTCTAAGATAGGTCTCCGATCTTTGTCTTTCCTTGGTACCAGGAATAGTCTGGAATAAAACCCTTGACCTTGTTCTTTTGCAGGTACCTCTTGAATTGCTTTCATGTCCATGAGAGCTGAAATTTGCTTTTGTGCCTCTGCCCTTCGATTTTGTGGCAGGTTTGGCATGCCTCATTCTTGGAAGGGTGAGGAAGTGGAACCTGTAGCCTCTGTCTATAATCTCCAGAATCCATTTGTCTTTTGTAACAATACGCCAATTTTTTTGAGAATAATGCCAGTTTTCCACCCAAAGGTGCTGCCATTAAAGCTTTGCTTGGCAGGTGAAGGGGGAAGTCATTGTGTCCGTTTTCTAAATGACTGTGATCTCTATCTTCTCCACCTCTTGGGGTTGGGTGCTTGCCACTGTCTGGCTCTGAAAGATCTTTGAGGTTGCCCTCTACCCCTTGGGCGTCTGTATCTGCCCCTTTGGGGTCTGTCCATGGCTGGAAAGGACCAATTCTTTGAAGGCCAGTTTCTGCTGAAACGTGGAGGTTGTACCTGCAGGAAATCTTTCACTGTTTGCATTGATTTCGCTTTTTCCTCCATTTTCTTTAGTACCTCCTCAGCTTTAACCCCAAACAATACATCTTTTTGAAGAGGTGCATCTAATAATTTAGCTTTGACATGATCTGGTAAGGCTTGCTCTTTGAGCCAAGCATGTCTATGTATAACAGACCCCGTAACAGCAGCTCTACATGAGGCCTCTAAAGCATCAAAACCACACTGCAAGGTATGTTTACCCACTTGCTCTGCACCATGCAACAAATCCTGCAACTCTTAAATCTGGTTGTTTTGGTTGTGTCATTTTGCTTTTCAACTGAGATAACAAAAAAGTACAGTTTTGTACCTACCATAAATGTAGATGTCCGATAGATATGCAACTGCAGTCCTGACATATGGGTTGTTCTGCCTCAGGCAGCCCTTCGGTCGGCCGTATTCCAAAGTCTGGGTCCGGCGTCGGCTGATGTCGCCTCCTCCCAGACGTCAGAGCGGCTGGGGTATAAAGGCATCCGCCGACGCCATCTTCTTCAGTGTTTCTTGCCCCAGATGCCAGGTGCCCTCCAAGGAAGGCTAAATTTTGTGAATGGATAAACAAAAATTCCAGACATGCAAAACAGTAATAAACAGATACACCATAACAGATATCCCCAACTAATAGGAAAGGGGGAAATGGACCCAAGGGAAAAAACAGGGGTAGGAGGGAGGGTAAACCTGACTGCAGTTGCATATCTATCGGACATCTACATTTATGGTAGGTACAAAACTGTACTATGTCCTTCAAGAATGCAACTGCAGTCCTGACATATGAGTTGAATACCATAGCCAAGCTAGGGGTGGTAGGATCTAAGCAAGGGATGGTGTAGCTAGAAGGCCCTGCAGAACTGCCGAAGCAAAGCTTGCTTGGGATCTGGAGTATAATGGTAGGTTGTAGTGTTTGGTAAATGTATGCACGGAGCTCCATGTAGCAGCCTCTAGGATGTCCTTTGCAGCCACTCCTCTTAGAAAGGCTGTGGATGTGGCTATAGCTCTGGTGGAATGTGGTCTAATATTGGCTGGTACACCTTTTCCATGGAAAGAGTAACAGAATCTGATGTAGTGTCCAATCCATTTTGAAATTGTTTATTTGGAGACTGCTTTTCCTTGCACTCCAGCAGCATAGGCTACAAATAGTTTGTCAGACTTCCTGGTGGTCTTTGTTCTGTCCAAGTAGTAGCGTAATTGCCTGTGTATGTCCAAGGTATGCAGCAGCTTTTCCCCTTTATTTTGCGGATTGGGGAAGAAAGTAGGCAGGTGGATTGCTTGATTTAGAGACACCCTGGATATCACCTTTGGCATGAATGAAGGACTGGTCCTTAGAGAAACCCTGTCCTGATGAAAAATGAGAAAGGGAGGTACTGCCATGAGGGCCTGTATCTCCGATACTCTTCTTGCTGAGGTAACTGCCAACAGGAAGACCGTTTTCCAGGAGAGAAATTGCATTTCTGAAGATGCTGCTGGTTCAAATGGAGGAAGAGTTAATTTTTCCAAGACGTAATTGAGGTACCATGCAGGAACTGGTTGTTTTCTGGGAGGTTTGATATTCTTTATCCCTCTTAGAAACTGTCTTAGTAAGGGATGCGAAAACACAGGTGGGTCACAGTTGTAATTTGCTGAGATTGCTGAAGCGTGGATTTTAATGGAAGGATATGAGAGGCCACTATGAAACATTTCTGCCAAGTATTCTAATATCTGAGGTATGCTCATCACTGATGCATCCTGGTCCTTGTTGGTATTCCAGATGATGAATCTCTTCCACTTGGCCGAATAGGTTTTTCTGGTGGAAGGTCTTCGTGCTTCCAGCAGGATTTCCTGAACTTTTTCGGAGAGGGATTCATGGGTCAAGGTCATGGAACCCTCCAAGCTGTCAGTTGCAAAGTTGGCAGGTTTTGATGAACAGTCCTGTAATTGTGCTGAGTTAGGAGCAGAGGCCATTGAGGCAAGGGCCACGGTTTGGTGTGAGTTATGCTCAGTAACAAAGGGTACCAGTGCTGCCTTGGCCAGTCTGGAGCTATCAGGATTCCTTTTGGTTGTTCTGCTTTGATCTTCAGTAACACCTTGGTCAGTAAAGGTAGAGGAGGGGATGCATAAATTGTTAGTGCATTCCAACTGAAGGAAAGAGCATCCGTTCTCCAGGCTAGAGGATGGTGTGTCCTAGTGCAGAACCTTTCCAGGTGATGATTGAGATGAGAAGCAAAGAGATCTATGTGCTGTCTTCCCCATGCAGTTGTTATTTGTGAGAAAATGTGTGGATGTAGCATCCATTCGTGTGGATCCAGGAAATTTCTGCTCAACCTGTCCGCTAGAACATTGTCCTTGCCTGGAACAAACTGGGATTGCAAGTGGATGTTCAGTTTCAGGGACTTTTCCCAAAGAGTCATTGTTAATCTGCAGAGGGGATACGAGCGAGTGCCCCCTTGTTTGTTTATATACCACATGACAGTGGTGTTGTCTGTCCTTATTAGCAGATGACCTTGCTGAAGAGATTTTCCAAAGGCTTCTATTGCATGTATCACTGCCAACATCTCTTTTTGATTTATGTGTAGATGCATTTCCATGGGAGTCCACTGACCTTGAATGCATCTGTCCTCCATGTGTGCCCCCATCCATGGTCTGAGGCATCTGTTGTAATGGTTTTACTTGTTTGAGCTTTGTTGAAAGGCATGCCTTCGTTTAAATGACTTGCTTGAGCCCACCACAAGAATTCCCTTTGCAGGCATGGAATAAGTGGTATTACGTCTTCTAGGTTGTGGCTGTGTTGAGACCACAAGCTTTTTAGGTACCATTGCAGCTTTATCATGTGTAGTCTTGCCAGAGGGATCAGAAGAATGCAAGATGCCATGACCTGGCCATGGCCTGCAGGATCTTCCTTGCGGTCAGCAGGGTAAGCTTTGCTAGGCTTTTGAAGTAATCTGGTAAATGCTCGTGTTTTTCCTCTGAGGTAAGCCATTTGTGATTGTGTCCAGTTTTGCTCCTAGAAAAAATAATCTTTTGGGATGGCAGTAGTCTTGATTTTTGAATGTTGACTGTGTATCCCAAAGCCTGTAGCAACTGAATGACATAATCCAAGTTTTTTTGTCAAGGTTTGTTTGCTGTCTGCTTGTATGAGGCAGTCGTCCAGGTAAGGGTATATTTGAATCCCCTGGAGCCTGCAATGTGCCACTACTGATGCCAGGCATTGCGTGAATACTCTGGGCACAGTAGATAAGCCAATGCTGAGAATTGATAATGCTCTGTTCCTGCAAGAAATCTGAGGTATCTTCTGCAACTGTGTCTGACTGGGACATGCAGGTATGCCTCCTTGAGGTCCAGAGTAACCAGCCAAGACCCCTTGCCCAGCATGGGAAGGAGTTGCTGTAACGTCAGCATTTTGAATTTTGGCACAATGAGAAAAGTGTTTAGAACTGACAAGTCCAGTATAGGCCTCCATTGCTTTTCTCTTCTTGGAACAAGGAACAGTCTTGAATAGAATCCCTGGCCTTGTTCCTGAGGAGGAACCTTTTCTATTGCTTTTATTTGTAACAGCTTTGAAACTTATGAGTGCCTCTGCCCTTTGATTTTGTGGCAGGTTTGGCATGCCTTGTCTCGTTGGTAAGGTATGGAAGTGGAACCTGTAACCTTTGTCTGTTATGTCCAGAATCCATTTGTCCTTGGTTAAAATGTGCCAGTTCTTTGAGAATAAGGATAATTTTCCGCCTAGAGGTGCTTCTCTTTGAGCCGTGGTAGGCGGAGTGAAAGTTAAGTCATTGTGATTGTCCCTGTGGTGCAGGTGAACTACCTGCGCCACTTCTCTGATTTGGTGGTTGCCATTGGCGGCCCCTGTAGGAGCCTCGGTATTGCCCTCTACCTCGTGCACGCCTGTTTTTCCCCCCTTTGAAACTTGTCCGAGTCTGGAAAGGACCAATTCTTTGAAGGCCAATTCCTGCTGAATCTGGGTGGCTGAACCTGGTGGAAATCCTTGACTGTCTGTACTGATTTTGCCTTTTCCTCAATAGACTTCAACACATCCTGTGCATTAGCACCAAAAAGCTTCTGTTTTTCCAGAGGTGCATCCAGGAGCTTTACTTTAACATGGTCTGGTAGTGGCTGTTCTTTCAACCAAGCATGTCTACGTATAACGGCCCCTGTCATAGCTGCCCTACATGAAGCTTCCAATGCATCATAACCACACTGAAGAAAATGATTGCTAACCTGCTGGGTATTATGAACCAAATCCTGCAATGCCTTTCTATCTATAGGCTCAGGAGAGGCTAACTTTTTCTGCAAATCATCCATTAAGTAATCCTGGTACTGAAACATATGAAAAAGGCAGTTAAGTGACCTCATGGCAAGGGTGGAAGAGGTATAAACTTTTCTGCCCCATCTCTCTAGGGACCTAGCTTCCCTGTCAGCTGGCAGAGGGTTTTTGACCGAGGAAGTAGCCACTCCTTTGGGGCCCTGTGAAATAGTTTCCAGATCCACAGAGTGGGCCTTAAAGAGATGCTTATGAGTTTCAGGGACCCTGTAATATCAGTCTGGCTTGACAGGAGCAGGAGGGAGAGAATCAGGGGAAGCACTGGAGTCAGAGAATACATCATCCAGGACATCCAACACTGGAGGGATAGCTAAAGGCCTGTGCTGAGGTAACTTAAGGAAGGTACGCAGCCTTTTCCTGGAATCAGAAAATTCCTGACCCTGCCACTGAAAATGTTCTCTCATGGAGTGGAGAACTTCACCGAAAGAAATATCCTCTGGAGGAGAGGCAGAGGGAATTGATTCCACAGCATCAGAGTCCTCATAGGCCTGGAAGGATTCTTCTTGGGTATCGGAGTGCTCCGAATCCTCAGAGGCTTCGTCTGAAGAGAGGGTGTCTGCCTGTTCAGGTCTAGGCCTTTTTTCAGCACGCGGCTGAGAACCTCTGTCTGGGTGTGGCTGAGAACCCCTGATAAGAGAGATTAGATCTGCAGCAAGAGTCATGATCTGTCTATCAGAAGAAGTGCCCTGAGAAGTAGGTTTAGGATCGGCCTTGGCTTGGCTGGCAGCCTTAGCACGTGCAAAGGCCTTGATGGACATGGATACAGGAGGCCTAGCTGCTCCACATGCAGGGGTAACTTTGTCCACAGGAATGGTGTCGGGTAGATCTAGAGCTTCGGTTTCTGGAGGGAAATAAACAACCGGCACCGGTGTAACCTCTGGGACCGAAGAACGCGGTAAAGCGTTGTCGTCGGCCTGGAGCGGTTGAATTACCGCTTCCGAAGGGACCGATGCACTCGCGGAGGGCTTAGGCGTGGTATCGGTGGACGACGCGGGCCGAGGATGTCGGTCCCGGTTGTTGCGTTTTTCGGTAGTTTGAGTTGTCGGTTGTTCCGACGGCATGATATAAGCGTAAGATTCGCCAAAAAAAGTTTTTGGCAAATTCTGCCCGGCACCTGAGTGCGCGCTTATTAAAGCGAGCAAAGGCAGCACAGGCCGAGACGTCGTGGTCTGGGCCCAGGCAAGGGAGGCAGTAAGAATGGAAATCCTTATGAGGTATTTGTTTACCATAAGACAAACGATTATTAACTTTTTCAATTTTTTTGACATCGGCTGAGGCAAGAAAAAATGTTCCCCAACGGGGTCCTTAGCTTTAGTTGACTTCGGTTAACTGAAAACACAGGAGCTGACCGACCGGCACTTGCGAACTGCTTCTGCTTTGGGCACCGCACGGCAAGAAAGACTGAAGAAGATGGCGTCGGCAGATGCCTTTATACCCCAGCCGCTCTGACGTCGGGGAGGAGGCGACATCAGCCGACGCCGGACCCAGACTTTGGAATCCGGCCAACCGAAGGGCTGCCTGAGGCAGGACAACCCATATGTCAGGACTGCAGTTGCATTCTTGAAGGACATCTGTTGATACTTTAACATATGGAACTGACAGCTTAATGCCCTCATGGTTAAAAGTGGCCAAGGTGTACACCTTTTTCCCCCCACCTTTCTAAAGCTCTGGAATCTCTCTCTGAAGGTAATGGGTTTTTAGCAGTAGAGGCCTTAATTCCCTTGGGACCCTGTAAAATAGTTTCTGGGTCAGCAGTACGGCTTTTGTATAGGAACTGGCGTGAATCAGGAACCCAGTAATACCAGTCTGGTTTAACAGGAGCTGGAGGTAAAGAATCTGGATTAAGGCTGGCTTCTGTGTACACATCATCCAATATATCTAAAACAGGAGGGATAGCCAGGGGCCTATGCTGGGGGAGCAAGAGAAAATCCCTGAGCCTTTTCTTGGAATCTGAGTAATCTTGGCATTCCCAGTTGAAAGAGTTCCATCAATGTATGTAGGGTTTCCCCAAAAGAGTAGTCCTCGGGGGGGGGGGGGGCCGAGGGAATAGACTCTCTGCATCAGAGTCTTCGAAAGGAGAATAAGCATAATCCTGGTCCTCAATGTTCAGAGGTAATAGAGGCTTGATCTGAGGAAGGGTAGTCTTCCTCTAATCTGGGCCTTTTGTCCGAGGGGGGGTTGAGAACCCCTAATAAGAGTAATCAAATCCTCAGCCATTTTGAGCATCTGTTTTTTAGGCATGGGGCCTTGACAGGGGGTCTGAGGTCCCTGTTTTTTGGGTTTCATGGCTGCTTTAGATTTAGTGAAAGCTTTAATAGAGAAGGAGGAAGGCCTGAAGACACCTTGAGAAATGGCAGGCCTGTCTAAACTCTGAGTTTCCCCAAGAGTGGAGTCGGTATCTGTAGTAGAAGGGGGACAGAGGAGCCTGCGACCTCGGTTACTGAAGGCACCGGTAATATTGTCTCATCGGTACTCAGGGGCTGCGTAGGTGCCTCGCTGAGAACCGGTAGTCGGCCTTAGTGTGGTGTCAGTAGTCGGTGCGGACCTCGAATGTCGGTCCTTATCTTTGCATCTTTTACTCAAAACTGGAGTCGGAGTATCAGACGACATAATATAATTAAATTTTTTACCAAAATAGTGAAGGGCGAACTCCGCCCGGCGCTTAACAGTGCGTTTGTTGAATCTAGCACAAAAACGGCAGGCCGAGACGTCGTGGTCTGGGCCTAAGCAAGGTATACAGAAAGAGTGGAAATCCTTATGTGGTATTTGCTTCCCACATGAAATGCAATTATTAACTTTGTCTGACATTGGTCAGAGGCAAGAAAAGTTTCCCCAACGGGGTACTTGGCTTTCAAGAAGACTTCGGCTGAAATATTTTCGTAAATCTCGGGAGCTGGCCGACCGGCACTTGCGAACTGCTTCTGCTTCGGGCACCGCGCGGCAAGAAAGACTTCAGGGACGTCAGGGAAGAAGCGACGACAACCGACGCCGGACCTAGACTTTGGAATTTGGCCAACCGAGGACCCGCCTGACGGCAGGATAACCCATCTGTAATGACTGCAGTTGTATGCACGATGAACATCACCCTCAGAAGCCGGTGCCTGCTCAGCGGCTCCGGATCCATCCAAGAGAGAGACATCCGCGGGTTCAATACTTGCAGAATCTCGCGGCATACCAGACTCTGAATGGGTCTCGGTAGAGGCCTGCGACTCAAAAGTAGCAGGCATCAGGGGCTACGAAAGCACCTCATTGAGTACCGGCGACTGGCTTAGGAGAAACTTAGTCTGTTTTGGACCTCGGTGTCTCTGTCTTTTTCCTTGCGTTTTTTGTGAACTCCGGTAGTCGGACTGCTAACAGATGACATTTCAGGATAGTTAAATCTTGAACCAAAATATTTAGAGGCAAAAATATACCAACGCTTAATAGTGCGTAAATTTAGCCCAAAACCGACAGCAAGGCACATTGTGATCAGGGCCTAGGCAAGGAATACAGTGCAAATGAAAATCCTTATGAGGTATTTGCTTCCCACAAGTAATGTAATTATTAACTTTTACGGACATCGGTAAGGAGCAAGAAAAAGTTTCCCCAATGGGGTACTTAGCTTTAATTTGAAGACTTCGGTTCTCAAACTCGAAAACGAAAACTTCAGGAGTCTGCCGACTGGCACTTCTGCTTCGGGCACAGCGCGGCAAGCAAGACGGATTAAAATGGCGTCTGCTGCATGTTTTATACCCCTGACATCATGGAAGAGGAGACCGCAACAGACACAGGACCCAAGACTTTGTTATTCAGGCCGACTTGAGGGCAACCTGCCAGCAGATTATCCAATGTAAAGACTGAAACAGTGAAACACTAAGAACATCTGTACTATGTTCTTCGTGTTTCATTGTTGCAGTCATTACATTTGGGTAGATTCCCAAAGCTAAGAATGGGAGGAGGAATTTAGATAGCATTAGGACCAGCTATAAGGCCCTGCAAAACTGCAGTGGCAAAGAGAGCTCTGGATTTAGAGAAAATTGGCAAATGATAATGTTTGATGAAAGTATGTACAGAATTCCAGGTAGCAGCTTCTGGCAAGTCCCTGGTAGATACACCTCTGAGAAAGGCTGTAGAGATAGATGCAGCCCTGATCCCCTGTGGGATAGGTTTTCCATGGTGCTTATAGCAGAAATGAAAGCAATGGCCTAGCCTATCCATTTGGAGATGGTTTCCTTTGAAATAGCCTTCCCCTCTGCCCCTGCAGCAAATGCCACCAGCAGTTTAGATTTCCTTTGAGGTTTAATCCTTTCCAAGTAGCATCCAAGTTGTCTGTGCACATCTAAGGAGTACAGTATCCGTTCCCTTTTGTTGTGTGAATTAGGAAAGAAGGTTGGCAAATGAATGGACTGATTTAAAGGCCACACTGGATACCACCTTTGGCATGAAAGAGATTGGTCCTGAGGGACACCCTGTCTGCATGAAAGATGATGAAAGGCACCCTGTCTGCATGCAAGATGATGAAAGGCTCCACTGCCATAAGGGCCTGTAATTCAGATACCCTTCTTGCTGAGGTGATGGGTAAAAGGAAAGCTGTTTTCCAAGAAAGGAATTTTAATTCTACAATAGCAGCTGGCTCAAAAGGAAGAAGGGTGAGTTTCTTCCAATACAAAGTTAAGGTTCCAGGGCTGGAGTTGGAGCTCTCCTGGGTGGTCTTAAATTGTTGGCCCCTCTGAGGAACTGCTTGAGCAGTGGATGAGAGAAGAGGGGAGGTTCTGTGTTATAATGAGGCCCTTGTGAAGCATCTCAGTTAAGTATTGTAAAATCTGAGGTAAACTGGGCACTGATGTGCTCATCCCTTGAGATTAGTTCCAGGCACAGAATCTTTTCCATTTTTCAGCATAAGATTTTCTAGTACTAGGCCTCCTTGCCTCTAAAATTAAATCCATCACTGGTTTACTGAGGGATGGTAAAGGAGAGCTTAGGTAATTAGCCAGGCTGCTAGGTTCAGTGTTTGAAGTAGAGGGTGAGGAATCTGGTTCTCCTGCTGAGACAACAAGGTAGGAGTTTGAGGGCAGCTGCCATGGGGCCAACAGTGACACTGCACAGGAGGGGGTACCAGTGTTGGTGTGGTCAGTTTGGTGCAATCAAAATCATCCTTGGTTTGTCTTGCTTGATCTTTGGTAGTACTTTGGAGAGCAGAGGCAGAGGAGGACAGGCATAAACTGATGGATTTTTTTCCAGCTGAAGGACAGAGCATCCACTTTCAAGCTTGTCTGTGGGGAGTCTTTGCGCAAAATTTTTCCAATTGATAGTTCTGGGGGGAGGCAAACAGGTCTACATTTGGGCTCCCACATTTGCATGTCAACATGTTGAAAATCCTTGGTTCCAGTCTCCACTCGTGTAGGTCCATGAGGTTTCTGCTTAGTCAGTCTGCCAGTGCATTTAGTTTTCCTGGCAGGAATTGAGCATGTAGATGCACTTGGTTGCCCAAGGCGGCGTTCCACAATGCCATGGCTAGTCTGCAGAGGGGGTACGAATGTGTACCCCCCTGCTTATGTACCACACAACAGTGGTGTCGTCAGTCTTTACCATTAATTGTCCTGGAAGAATGTGGTCCTTGAAGGCTGAGTAGTCTGTACAGCTAACATTTCTTTATGACTGATGTGAAGGTGCATTTGAATTGGGTTCCATTTGACCTGAATGCACTTCCCTGCCAGGTGCCCCCCCAGTCATGCACAGTCTGATGCATCTGTTAGGGTTTGTGTGGTCGGGGCTAGTGTCAATGGTAGTCTCTTGTTTTGGTGGCAGGCCTCTGCCCACCAGAGGAACTCTAGGCATAGAGAAGGAATGATAGGAATCACTGCTTCTAGATCCTGAGAATGTTGACAGCATATGCTTTTTAGACACCAATGTAGTTTCCTCATATGCATTCTTGCATATGGAATTAGAAGAATGCAGGAGGCCATGAACCCCAAGGCTTGTAGTATTTGTCTTGCAGATAGCAGGGTTTTTGTGGCCACTTGTTTGAAGTAGGTTGTCAAGTGAATTTGTTTCTCTGGCGTGAGGCAAGCCACCTGGGAAGTTGTATTCAAGCTTGCTCCTAGGATTAATAATTTGACAGGGTACTAGGTGCGATTTATTTTCGTTTGGGGTGTACCCCAGACAAGTTAGCACCCTTTGTACAAAAGCCAGATGATTCAAAAGTATGTCCTGGTTTTCTGCCTGACTTAGACAATCGTCCAGGTATGGGTACATATATATGAATATTTCTTTACCTGCAGAATGCAATGACTGGAGCTAAGCACTTTGTGAAAACCCTGGGCGCAGTAGATAAGCCAAAGGGCAATGCAGAGGACTGATAGTGCGTGTAGCCTGCTTTTAAGTGAAGGTATCTTCTGCAAGATTCCCTGATTGGGGTGTGCAGGTATGCTTCCTTTAAATCTAATGTTGCCAACCAGGCATCTTTGCTTAGCATAGGAAGCAACTGGTGAAGAGTCAGCATCTTGATTTTTGGAATCACCAAAAAGGTGTTTAGAGTACACCGGTCTAGGATAGAAAGTCATGAATTGCCTTTTCTGGGTACCAGGAAAAATCTCTAGTAGAAATCTTGTCCCTTTTCCTCTTCTGGTACCAACTGAATAGCCCCTATGCTTAAGAGAGAGAGTACTTGCTTTTGGGCCTCTGCCTGCTATTTTGGAGGTAGGTCCGGCCAACCGCTTGGAACTGGTAATGTGTGGAAGTGAAATCTGTATCCTTGGGACACTATATTTAAAACCCATTTGTCCTGGGTAATGAGTCCCCAAGTTCTTTGCATGAAGTGCAATCTTTACCCCCAAAGGGGCAGTCAGTTGAGAAGTGCTTAGAAGTTTTAAAAAGAAGTCATTGAGACGGTTTACCATTGGGGGGGGGGGGGGGGGGAGTTATTACTCCCAGATTTGGAAGTGGAGGCCCTCCACCACTGCTTAGTCCTGTGCGTCCCCTGGGACTGAAGCCTGGGTGCTCTGCTGGATCTGGGTTTGGACTGAGAAGGTCTGGAAGAGGCAGGAAAGGACCAATTCTTAGAAGGCCAATGCCTACTAAATATTGGAGGTTGTATTTGTAAAAAATCTTTAACAGTTTGCATAGATTTAGCTCTTTCCTCAATCTTAAGAACTTCTGCCTTGTTGCCAAACAGGCGTCCCTGATTTAAGGGAGCATCCAGTAATTTTGCTTTAACATGATCTGACAAGCATTGCTCCTTAAGCCAAGCATGCCATCTAAATACAGACCCAGTTACTGCAGCCCTGCAAGATGCCTCTAGTGAGTCAAAACCACACTGCAATGTAGGTTTACCAACTTGTTCAGCAGAATGCATTAAATCCTGTAAATCCTCATTTTCAGCACAATCGGGAATCAACATAATTTTCTGTTTAAGCAATCCAAAAATATGCTGCTGATACTTTAACATATGAAACTGGCAATTCATGGCCCTAATGGCCAAAGTTGCAGAAGTGTATACCTTCTTACCGCATCTATCCAGTGCCCTGGAGTCTATCAGAGGGGGTAGGATATTTGGCAGTAGTAGCTTTAATGCCCTTGGGTCCCTGTGAAACAGTTTCAGGATCCGCAGTAGGATTTCTGAAAAGGAACTTGTGAGTCAGGAACCCTGTAATATCTATCAGGTTTTCTGGAAGAAGGATGTAAAGAGCCAGGGGCCATGCTAGATTCCGAAAAGGCAACAACAATGTCCAGTACAGGAGGTATAGCTAGTGCTGGGGCAGGAGTAAGAAATCCCTAAGCCTCTTTCTAAAATCAGAGAAATAAAGAAGTTATGTCTTACCATAACGTTCCAGCTGTATTGTTGATCCTCGTTCAGACATTACGTATGGGTATTGGTTCCAAGCTCGGAACAGAGCCGGCCATTTTCCAAGCTCGTGTCAGCTTCAAACACTCAGGTTAAACTCTTACCCACAATTCCCCTTCTCCCTGTTACCTCAGATTGAGTTTGCTATTTAAAGAATGTACAGGTTACCTCTGGTCAAATAACCTAAGAGAACTGGATGGCGAGATCATACAGATGGAACGTTATGGCAAGACATAACTTCTTTATCTGATATTGTTAATCCTCGTTCATTCCTTGCATATGGGACAGAGTCCCCAGCTACCTCTATTCCTGGGATGCTCTCATGGAAGGACATTCCTGAGCACCATAGAACCGAAAGATGCTCTTCCCCTGGAAGCCAAATCCAATTTGTAATGATTGATGAAGGTATGAGGCATAGCCCAAGTAGCAGCTGGACAGATGTCATGTAAAGAAGCTCTGGCATGGAAGGCAGCAGAAGTTGCCACCAACCTTGTTGAATGAGCTTTCAGGGTAGTAGGCAACGAGATGTTACGTTGTGTGTAAATAAAGGTCACACAGTCCTTCAACCATCTAGCTAATGTGACCTTGGCAACAGCCGATCCTAATCTAGGTCCAGAAAAGGCCAAAAATAACCGGTCAGATTTACGAAAGGGTTTAGTCCCGTTTAGGTAAAATCGGATTGGTCTGTGTATATCAAGGGTATGTAGGTAATACTCTCCTCTATTTGAATGGTTGGGAAAGAAAACTAGCAATTCGATGGCTTGATTAATGGACATTTCACAGATCACTTTAGGCAGAAATGATGGATTAGTTCTCAGAGGCACTCTTTGAAAAATCAAGTATGGACTCTTGATGCATAAAGCTTGAAGATCAGAAATACGTCTGGCAGAAGTAACAGCGACCAAAAACAAGGTTTTCCATGACAAATACTTGAGGTCGCAAGAACAGGCTGGTTCAAAAGGTGCCATTGTCAGAGCTTGTAGAACTAATGATAAATCTCCATGGTTGAACAGGTCCTCTAAAAGGTGGCTTCAGATGATTCACACCTTTTATGAAGGTCTTGCGCAATTTATGGGACATGAGAGGAATCTTGGACACCCTCATGAAAATTAGAAATTGCAGCCAAATGAACTAATGGTAGAGGCCGATAGACACGATTGAAACAGGTCGGCCAAATAGTCTAGTATTATCGACACTGGTGCTGAAAAGAGGTCTACTTGTTTATCTTTCAGCCAACAGGTAAATCTTTTCCACTTGCTCAGATAAGTAATTCTAGTGGAGGACTTATGAGAAGCAATGAGAATATCACGTACTGGTAAAGAAAGATCATTCTGCTTGGCAATCAAGGGAACTGGAGTAGCCAAGCCGTTAGCTTCAGGCTGTTCAGGTTGGAATGAATCAGGTTGTGGGTGTGAGATCAACTCCAGGATTGGATGGAGGATCCATGGTCAATCTAGTAGGTGAGGCCAAAGGAATGGGAACCAAATCTGTCGTGGCCAATATGGTGCTATGAGGATTACCTTGCTCTTCAATTGCCGGGCTTTCTTCAGAAACTGGGGAATGAGAGGAAAGGGCGGAAATGCATAGAGAAGACCCAAGGGACAATCGTGGACTAGAGCATCCCTGGGCAACTGTCCTGGAGGGGGAATCAGAGCAAAGTAGTTGCTGCATTTGTAGTTGGCCGGGGATGCAAAGAGGTCGCAGCAAGGATGGCCCCAGTGGTGGAAGATCTCCGCCGCTACCAAGGGATTCAGGGACCACTCATGAGGCTGCAGAATGCACCTGCTGAATCTGTCTGCTATCACGTTGAAACTCCCGGGAAAGTGCGTTGCTAGAAGAAAACGGTTGGTAGCCATCGCCCATTGCCATATCCTCATGGCCTCTCGACAAAGGGGGTAAGATTTGGTTCTACCTTGCTTTTGATGTACTAGACCACCGCCATGTTGTCTGACTGAATCGCAATTGTCCCCAGACGGCAGCAGGGGATGGAACGCTTACAATGCCAGAAGCACCGCCCTCAGCTCTAGAACATTTATATGCAGATGGGCCTCCGGTTGGGACCAAGTGTCTTGTACTGTCTGTCCCTGACATAGCCGCCGCCGCCCCCCCCCCCACCCCATCAGGGAGGCGTCCATGGTCACTGTGGCCTTGGGTTGCTGGGGGGAAAAAGATAGAGACCAGATACATTGTGCGTCATCCACCAATTTAAATCCTGTTTGCACCTGTGGGCTACTCGAATCATGGCTGAAAGAGGATGCTGAAAAGGATACCATTGGGTGAGCAGTAGCCACTGTAGAAGCTACATGTGAAACCTGGCCAGGGGAACAATGGTGATGGAGGCTGCCATGGAACCCAACAGCTGTAGAACAGAGTGAGCTGTCAATTTTCCTTTGAAAGGATTAGTTGTTGCTTTATCCTTAAAATTCTGTGCTCTGGAATAGCAGCTCTGCAGTTTTTTGTCCAAGATAACCCCTATGAATTGTCGACTGAGATAGGGCGAGATTGGATTTCTGCCAGTTTATGGTTATGCCTAACCTTTGAGCAGCGAGGAGAGAGTACGCCAGGTTTTTTTCCAGTAGATGTCTGGTGGGGGCAGAAATGAGCCAGTCGTCTAGGTACGGAAACACCTGGAATGCTTGAAGTCGCAAGTGAGCTGTGACAACTGCCATGCACTTTGTGAACTCTCTGGGGGCTGTAGAGAGTCCGAAGGGCAGTACTCTGACTGGCTCCCGCACGGAAACGCAGAAATCTTCCTTGATGGCCTGTCCACCTTTATGTGGTAGTACGTATCTTGAAGATCTATAGTCTTTTTCCAGAAGCGGGAGGATAGACTGTACAGTGACCATCCGGAATTTTTGTACTCTCACAAACATGTTCAATACACTGAGATCCAAAACTGGTCTCCAGTCCCCGGTTTTCTTTGGCACCAAAAAGTCTTGAGTAGAATCCGGATCCTATCTGGTCTGGAGGGACTATCTGGATGACTCTGTTAGCAGCTTTTCTATCTCTGGTGCTGCTTCTTTCCCTTGACTGGGTGAAACGTCAGGAAGATTTTTTGAAGGGACGGGACAAAGATCGAAGGGGATAAGATAACCTCTGGTTATGATACTTTGGATCCAAGAATCGGTGGTGATGGTTATCCAGGCAAAAGGGTACAAGGAGAAACTTTCCACAAGGAGAAACGTTCCCCAACCACCTCCAGAGGAAAGGAGTTTGGCCTCTTTAGGAGCGCTGGCAGGATTGACCAGGGAAAGAATCCCTGGAACCCTGGTTATGCGGTCCCCCTCTGCCCCGAAAGGAGAGTCTTCCCTGTGAGTTTCCCCCTCTGCCTCTGGGGGAGAACTCGGTCTGTGTGTCATGGAAAGGACCCTGAGACTTCTTGAACCATTTGGTTTTGGGAGAAAGCACGTTGAGGGGAAAGTACAGTTTTGTACCTACCATAAATGTAGATGTCCGATAGGAATGCATCTGCAGTCCTTACAAATGGGTTGTCCTGTCGTCAGGCAGCCCTTCGGTCGGCCGGATTCCAAAGTCTGGGTCTGGCTTCGGCTGGTGTCGCACTTCACCCGACGTCATAGCTGCAGTTCTTCGGGTATAAAGGCATCAGCCGACGCCATTTTCCTCAGTGTTTCTTGCCCCAGATGCCAGGTGCCCTCTTGGATGGCTAAATTTGGATAAATGCCAATGTTTCCAAAAAGTAGAGAGCAAACACATAAAATAAGCATGTATGTACATATATACAAACAAATACACCATAATAGATCTCCCCCAAGCTAGCTAAAAGATGGCAAATACCCTAGGAGTACCACAGAGGGAAGGCGGGTGGGTAATCCTGACTGCAGATGCATTCCTATCGGACATCTACATTTATGGTAGGTACAACACTGTACTATGTCCTTCAAGGATGCATCTGCAGTCCTTACAAATGGGTAGAATACCAAAGCCAAACTAGGGGAGGAGGAAAAAAGAGAGATTATGGTGTAGTTAGGATCCCTTGCAAAACAGCAGTGGCAAAACCTGCTCGGGATCTAGAGTATAGAGGTAAATTATAATGCTTGGCAAATGTATGCACGGAGGTCCAAGTAGCAGCCTTTATAATGTCCCTGGTAGCCACCCCTCGTAAGAAAGCTGTAGTAGTGGCTGTAGCCCTTGTGGAGTGAGGCCTGATGTTCTCTGGAGTTTTCTTCCCATGGAAGGAGTAACAAAATCTAATGCAATTTCCTATCCACTTGGAGATTGTCTGCTTTGAAATTGCTTTTCCTTCCCCACCTGTTGCATATGCTACCAGAAGCTGGTCAGTTTTTCTATTGCACTTGGTTCTGTCCAGGTAGTAGCGTAATTGTCTATGTACATCCAAGGTATGCATCAGTCTTTCTCCCCTGTTTTGTGGGTTTGGGAAGAATGTAGGTAGGTGGATAGCCTGGTTTAATGACACTCTGGATACCACCTTAGGCATAAATGTAGGATTTGTTCTCATGGACACTCTATCCTGATGGAAGATCAGGAAGGGTTGCACTGCCATTAATGCCTGTAGTTCAGAAACCCTTCTTGCTGAGGTGATTGCCAGCAGGAAAGCAGTCTTCCAGGATAAGTATTGTAATTCTGCTGTTGCTGCTGGTTCGAAAGGAGGAAGTGTCAATTTTTCTAGCACAAAGTTCAAAGTCCCATGTTGGCAATGGTGGTTTCCTTGGAGGTTTTACATTTTTAATTCCTCTCAGAAACTGCCTGAGCAGAGAATGTGAGAAGACAGGAGGATCCAAGCTGTATTCTGCCGAAATAGCTGATGCATGTATCTTGATGGAAGAATAGGACAGGCCTGTATGGAAGAGCTCTGCCAAGTACTCCAGGATGTTGGCTAGGTTAACCAGTGACACATCTTTTCCCTTTGCAGTACTCCAAATGAGATATTTTTCCATTTTGCTGCATAATTCTTTCTTGTTGAATGTCTGCGAGCCTCAAGGATAATGTCTTTAACCCTTTGGGATAAATTTGGGTTAATTGCTCTTATGTGATGTTCCAGGCAGTCAGCTGCAGAGTTTTCAGGTTTGGATGCAGGATGTAGTTGTTCTGTGTTAACAGCAATGGTATCAGGAGTAGTGTCCACATTTGTTCCCGAGACATGCTCCGCAGTAATGGGTACCAATGTTGTCTTGGCCAGTCTGGAGCTATCAGGATGATCCTTGGACGTTCCTCTTTGATCTTCAATAGCACCTTGTGCATCAAAGGAAGTGGAGGGAATGCATATGCTGTCAGGTTTTTCCAACTGAAAGATAGGGAGTCCACCTTCCAAGCAAGTGGGTGGTACGTCCTTGTGCAGAATTTCTTTAGCTGGTGATTGAGTGGGGATGCAAATAGGTCTATTTGTGGTAGTCCCCATTTTCTTGTGATGGCTTTGAAGATGTCCGGGTGCAGCATCCATTCGTGGGCATCCAAGGTAGTTCTGCTTAATATGTCTGCTAGAATGTTTTCTTTTCTCGGTACAAAAATTGCTTGTAACTGAATGTTGTAGCCGAGAGCCACATTCCATAGGTCCAGTGCCATCCGGCATAGAGGGTATGAATGTGTGCCTCCCTGTTTGTTGATGTACCACATAACTGTGGTGTCGTCTGTCCTTATCATCAACTGTCCTTCTTGGAGAAAAGGTCTGAATGTCTGGATTGCCAATTTTACTGCCAGCATTTCCTTTAGATTTATGTGTAGGTGCAGCTGATCCTGAGTCCATAAGCCTTGTATGCACTTGTCCAGCATGTGGGCCCCCCAACCGAGGTCTGAGGCGTCCGTTGTTATGGCTTGGCTTGGTTGAATGCTGTAGAAGGGCAGTCCTGTGTTTGTTTGACAGGCCTGAGCCCACCATAGGAACTCTTGCTTCAGGCATGGTATTAGTGGAATTTTGGTTTCTAGGCTGTGTTTGTGTTGAGACCATAAATTCTTCAGGTACCACTGTAGCTTTCTCATATGCAGTCTGGCATGAGGGACCAGAATTATGCAGGATGCCATGAAGCCCAAGGCTTGCAGCACTTTTCTTGCTGTTAGATGGTTCTGTTTTGTTAATGCCAAGAAGTAGAGAGGAAGTTGTTCTTGTTTTTCTACAGTTAGGAATGCCATCTGCTTTGATGTGTCCAGCTCTGCACCCAAAAAGGTTATTCTTTGGGATGGTATCAGCCTTGACTTTTTTATATTGACTGTATATCCCAGGGCTTGCAGCAAGTAAATGACTCTTTGTAAGTCTTCTGTTAGCTTGTTTTTGTTGTCCGCTTGCATCAGGCAGTCGTCCAGGTAGGGATAAATTTGGATTCCCTGAAGTCTGCAATGAGTGATTACTGATGCCAGGCATTTCGTGAACACTCTGGGCGCAGTAGATAAGCCAAAGGGCAATGCTGAGAATTGATAATGCTCTGATCCTGCAAGAAATCTGAGGTATCTTCTGCAATTTGGTCGTATGGGGACGTGCAGGTATGCCTCCTTGAGATCTAGAGTTACCAGCCAAGACTCCTTGCCCAGCATGGGAAGAAGCTGCTGTAGAGTCAGCATTTTGAATTTTGGAACAATGAGGAATGTGTTTAAAGCGGACACGTCGAGAATAGGCCTCCATTTTTTCTCTTTTCTTGGTACCAGGAAGAATCTGGAGTAAAATCCCTTTCCTTGTTCCATAGATGGTACTTTTTCCACAGCTCTCATTTTTACTAATTGAGCTATTTGTTTTAGAGCTTCTGCCTTTTGATTTGGTGGTAGGTTTGGCATTCCTCTTTTTCCTGGTAGAGTATGGAAACGAAACCTGTAGCCTTGGTCTATAGTTTGCAAAATCCACTTGTCCCTTGTGATGTAATGCCAGTTCCTTGAAAATAAGGCTAGCTTTCCGCCTAAGGGTGCTGCTAGTTGTTCCCTGGTAGGCGGTGCCAGAGCCAAGTCACTGTGATTGTCCTGTTGCAGTGGTGGTGGCTGTGTCTGTGCCTCGCTGGTTGTTGCCCTGCCACTGGCGTCCCCTGTAGGCACCCCTGGATTGATTTCTGCCTCTTGAACGCCTATTCCTGCCTCTGTGCTTTAGAGGAGTCTGGAAAAGACCAATTTTTGGAGGGCCAGTTCCTGCTAAACCTTGGCGGTTGAACCTGTAAGAAGTCTTTCACTGTTTGTACAGATTTTGCCTTCTCTTCCATTTTCTTCAGTACCTGCTGTGCAGGAGAACCAAATAAGTTGACCTTGTCCATGGGAGCATCTAATAGTTTTGATTTGACATGGTCCGGTAAGGCCTGTTCTTTCAACCATGCATGCCTTCTGATAACTGTGCCAGTCATGGCTGATCTAAAGGAAGCCTCCAGTGCATCATAGCCGCATTTTAAAGAATGGTTCTAACTTGCTGAATGTTATGTACCATTTCCTGAACATATTTCTTATCTAAAGGTTCATCAGAGGACAGTTTTTTAGTTAACTGATCAAGCATAAACTCCTGATATTGGATCATATGAAACTGACAGTTCAAGGCCCTAGCTGACAGAGTAGCAGAGGTGTATACTTTTTTACCCCATCTCTCTAAGGACCTGGATTCCCTTTCAGAGGGGAGGGGATTTTTAGCAGAGGTAGATGCTACTGCCTTAGGCCCCTGGGAGATAGTCTCGGGATCTGCAAAGGGAGCCTTGTATAAATGGTGATGTGTGTCCGGGACCCTGTAGAACCTATCGGGCTTAGCAGGGGCTGGAGGTAATGAATCAGGAGCAGTACAAGCATCATTAAATGCATCATCTACAACAGAAAGAACTGGAGGTATAGCCAAAGGCCTATGTTGTGGTAAATGCAAAAAGGTTCTAAGCCTTTTCCTGGAGTCTGAGAAATCTTGGCCCTGCCACTGAAATTCTTCCCTCATGGCATGTAAGGTTTCCCCAAAGGAAAATTCCTCAGGTGGAGAGGCAGAAGGGATAGACTCTTCAGCATCAGAGTCTTCGTAAGGGGAATAAGGAGCCTCTGGAGGGTCTGTATTGTCTGAATCATCAGAGGAATCATCAGAGGACACTGGCTCGGGGGGCTCTGCTCTAGGCCTCTTCTCTGGAGGTGGATGAGAGGCCCTGTCTGGATGAGGTTGGGATCCCCTAATTAAAGAAATGAGATCCTCTGCCAGAGAAAGCATTTGGGAACTGGAGCTGGGTCTGTGAGAGGGGGGCTTAACAGGCACAGTCTTAGTAGCTTTAGCTGCTTTAGCCCTGGCAAAGGCCTTAATGGACATGGCTGCAGGAGGCCTAGCAGCTCCACGTGCAGGGGTAGATACACATCCAAGGGAATAGTGTCCGATAATTCCTGAGAAACCACAACAGCAGGTTGGGTTTCAGAAACCGATTCTGCCAGGTTAGAAGAGGCCTCGGTAGAAGGCAAGGTTTCGGCTGAAGAAAGAACCGCTTGCTTGGTTTCGGCCGAAACCGAGACACTCGCGATTTGCTTAACCGCGGTTTCGGCCGAAACCGCGGACCGCGAGTGTCGGTCCTTTTCTTTGCGTTTTTTGGATATTTGTGTAGTCGGAGGATCCGACGGCATAATATAAGCAAAATCAGAGCCGAAAAACTGTTCAGCAAACTCCGACCGACGTCTAAGCGTCCGTCGGTTAAAAGAAGCACAGGCTAAACAAGCTGCTACGTCGTGGTCTGGGCCTAAACAAGGTAAGCAGTAAGAGTGGAAATCTTTATGAGGTATTTGTTTCCCACAAGTTAAACAGTTACTCACTTTTTCTGACATCGGCTGAGGCAAGAAAGAGTCCCCAACGGGTACTTAGCTTTTTAGAAGTCTTCGAAGTAGTATTCGGTAGTAGTAATCTCTGGATCTGACCGACCGGCACTTGCGAACAGCTTCTGCTTCGGGCGCCACGCAGCAAGAAAGACTGAGGAAAATGGCGTCGGCTGATGCCTTTATACCCGAAGAACTGCAACTATGACGTCGGGTGAAGTGCGACACCAGCCGAAGCCAGACCCAGACTTTGGAATCCGGCCGACCGAAGGGCTGCCTGATGACAGGACAACCCATTTGTAAGGACTGCAGATGCATCCTTGAAGGACATCAACAACAAACACCTACGGCAGAAAGGGTCTTACCGTCTTGTTCACATCTGGCCAGTGTACTTTTAACTTTGGGCCCAAACGACAAGGAGGGCTCAATGGGGGCATTAAGAAAGGAAGACTTAAAAGGTTTCGTGAAGTTGCACAAGCGCATCCAGGCGTGTCGTCTCAGACCACAGCTGAAACTGCTGCTCTAGCTGCACCTTCTGATGCGCGAGATATCAATTGCATAGAGGAGTTGGACATAGACTCAATGGTGGCCAGCTGAGAGGTCACTGTCACAGACCTCAGACACTGCACCAGCCAAGAGCTCAGAAACCAGATCCCTTTCAAGCGTGGTAAAATGTGCCATATAATTCAGGGACCTGACAGCAAAGGTCGCTGAAGCAAAAGTGCGCTTCCCTATTCTGTCCAGGGCCCAGGACACACCGTTAGGCAGATGGACAGTCTGGCCTTCTGCCAGATCCTTTTTTGTTGCGGCCGCCATCACCAAAGCATCTACAGGAAGACCTTTGGAACAATGGGGATCTGAAGCAGGAGGGGACAAGATCAGGCCTCCGGGGAATAGCTTCAACAGTATTAGGGGCCTTCCAAGCACGCTGTACGATGAACTTAAGTTCATCAGCAGGTGGAGTAACCCAGGAGGTAGGGGGGCCAGGCGCAAAAAGCATGCAGGAACACAGATTCCTCAGGATCAGATTAGAGGGCTGCCAGTCACCTCTCAGTTTCAGGATTTTAAGGATATCGCCAAAGGATACCTCAGAGGGTGACCGAGGGGATCCTCCCTCTCATCGAAATGTGTCTTCGGTGAGAAACTCCTCTGTGGAGTCCATGTGCTTCCTCTTACACAAACTTTTCTGTTGGACCACCTCAGCGGGAGAAGCTGGGGAAGACCATGGAAAAGTGAATTCCTGAGGGAATATGTCCTGAGGCCCTTGCACCCAGTGTCCGCTAGGTGCAAGTTGTGAAACCAGTGTACCAGAGGAGGGTGGAGGTATAGACAGTCTGGTATCTCCAGCAGCAGCAAAAGCCTTCTCCATCAGTTGGAAGGCTGGTCCACCCGGACACCAGTGTATGTCAAGGACAGGGGGCACTCCTCCCCTAAGTGGCTCAGTCTGCTGACTTGGAGTCCCTGGATGGCTGTGGAGCAGCAAGATATGCTTATCACAGCTGACATCCTGGGTCATAGCAAAACTTTCCTGCCACGAAGGCAACTGTGGTTCCTTAGTGAGATCCATAAAGGGAACCGCAGAAGGGGAAGACTGTACTATATCCATGGACTTCAAAGGCAATGAAGGAGGAGAATAAGGTGTCTTTGGAGATGGGTGATCACCTCCCAAGGAAGGATAGTTCCTGGGGGGTGGAATACCTCTGGCCAAGAACGCCTGGTCCACGATGCAACACATGTTCAGACAGACTTCTAGTGGACCTTAGAGAGAAACCGGCCTGTCCACAAGACGCAGACTCTGTGCCCATCTCAACTGATTGCACCAAAGACAACGGTGCCAAGAAAGACTGAACTACTGTAGTCTGCACCGAAGAAGTCATCGGTGTCGATGTCATAGTCTGCACAGACACATGGATCAGTGCCAAAGTGGTAGTCTGTGCCGAAACTGGAACTGACAAAACTGGAGTCCGTAATAAAGGCCTCGGTTCCAAGGAAGATCTCTGAGCAGACGTGGTCAAGGTCTGCGCCGACTCAAAAGTCTGTGCCGATACAGTGGTAAAGGTCTGAACAGAGGAGCCCCTCAGTGCCGATATGTAGAAGGCTGCAGGAGAGGACGGAGCCGAAATCACTAATGAAGCCAAAGGCCTCTGTGCCAAAGGTCTGGGCACCGAAAGCACTGGGGCTGATTGAGAGAGCTCCAGAGCCGAAATTTTAGCCTTTTTAGATTTTGGTTGTTGAGAGTTCCCAGCCGGGGACGAAGGCAAGGATTTAGTCTTAGTAGAAACATCCATTTTCTTATGTGCTTTAGGAGGGGTTGAGACATCTGACCCAGAAATAGCCTCTGAAAAGGGAGATTTTAGAAGTCCCTTCAGTATCTGCTTATTTTCCTTTCTAACAAAGTTCTATTAGAAAAGCTTTCACAAATAGTACAAGGTGGTTCAACAGATAAATGGGAAGCTCCCAAACAATAAACACAGAGTGTGCATCAGAAGTAGGCAATTTGTGTCCACAATCAGAACACCGCTTAAACCACGGACTACCCTTATCTGCCATATTAACAAATAGTAAAGCATCAACAAGAGAGTACCTGAAGGTATGAAAAAGAAAAGGAAAGGGATTACCAATTATGGTAAGGAGAAATTACCTCGCGGCAAAAAGGGTAAGTAAAGGACAGAAAAAAAAAAAAACCCTGAGAAATTATGAATGCTAGATGCGATAGGGTAAGAGACAATAAAATATCAACTTTTCTGACAGAAAAGTAATTTGCAAAGCAATTTAACAATTGACTGTACTTGGCTCAAGAGAAGTAGCTTGACACGACCGAATGGCAACATGGCAAATGAAATCTGGGGTAACAGGGAGAGGGAAATTGTGGGTAAGAGTTTAGCTCGAGAGTTTGAAGCGAGCTTGGAAAATGTCCGGCTCGGTTCCGAGCTCGGAACCAATACCCATATATAAGGAATGAACGAGGATTAACAATATCAGATCCTGACTTCAACGAAAATGCTCCCTGAGAGTATGCACGGCTTCACCAAAAGAGAGATCTTCTGGGGGAAGCAAAGGAAATAGAATCCTCACAGGTAGACGAGGGTAAATCCCGGTCATCAGAGGAAACAGAAATTTCAGAATCATGATCAGAAGCATCATAAGCAAACTCAGTCCTAGGTCTCTTAAAGGGGGGGGGGGTTGACTTCCCCTGATTAAAGTAATGAGGTCTTTAGCCATTCTAATTTGTTTTTTTAGGCATAGAGGCCTGACCATGCAGTCTGGGTGTCTGTTTTCTAGGCATGGTTCGAGTTTTAGGCCTTGAAGAAGAAGATGGCGTAAGTTTGATATGCAAGTCAGTAGGGCCTGAATACACCCTCAGAAGCAGGTGCCTGCACAGCAGCTCCAGACCCATCCAAGGTAGAGACATCCGCAGGTTCCACAGTTGAAGCATCTCGCAGCACACCGGACGCCGAATGGGTCTCAGTAGAGGCCTGCGAATCTGAAGTAGCGGGCATCAGGGGCTGCGAAAGCACCTCACTGAGTACCGGCGAACTGGGCGGCCTGTCTCAGTCTTTATCTTTGCGTTTTTTTGGAATGTCGGTAGTCGGATGGCTTACCAAAGACATATCAGGATAATTGAACAGAGCACCAAAATACTTAGAAGCGCAAATATACCAACGGATAGTTCGTGGTTTAAAGAAGGCACAAAACCAACAGCGAGGTACGTCTTGGTCAGGGCCTAGGCAAGGAATACAGTACGAATGAAAATGTTTGAGGTATTTGCTTTCCACAAGAAATGCAATTATTTACTTTTACTGATATCGGATTAGAGCAAGAAAAAGTTTCCCCAAAGTGCCAGCTTTAGTTGAAGACTTCAGTTCTGAAACTCGAAAACGAAAATTTCAGGAGTCTGCCGACTGGCACTTGTGAACTGCTTCTGTTTCAGGCATCGCACGGCAAGAAAGACTGATGTAATGACGTCGGCTGCATGTTTTATACCCCTGACAACCTGACGTCATGGAAGAAGAGACAGCAACCGATGTAGGGCCCAAGACTTTGTTAATCAGGCCGACTGAGGGCAACCTGCAAGCAGATAACCCCAAATGCAATGACTGCAACAGTGAAACACGAAGAACATCAGTATGAAGATGGGTTTGTCTGATCCAATGGGGACAAGGATGTCTGTTCTTTAAGCAGAGAAAACCCTCTCTGCGACCTTGAAAGCAGAACACCAAGGGAAAAGAGAAGTCTATGCGTCTCAGACTGAAATCTCTGGGATCATCAGCTCCTGCAACCCTGTCACCACCCCACTCCAGAAGGGAGATGGACCCCAGCTATCCATCACAGAGGGTCCGAGGGGAAGAGACCACTCAAAACTGGTCTCTACTCCAAGCCCACAGATCATGCACCGATGTTTCAACTCTGAGTCCATCTCCAAAACACTTGGTGTCAGCTAGCTCAGGAACCAGCTGAGTCAAGGAACAGAAATTCTTCGGATCTGAACCCCCAGATATCTCAGATCCAGCAGCTCCAAAACAGAAGGATGCATCGTTGGAGACACCAAAGGGGAAATGGACAGTCACTGGCTCTCAGGCTTGGAAGGGGTCACAGCTGAGAGAACCTCCATCTGTACTCTGAGGAGGTTCTGCATCATCCCATTCACATTTGCTTCTGAAAGGCTTCTAGAGGACTGGGGAGAGGAGATAGTGGAAGGAGGCCTAGAATGCCTTTGAGGAGACTCCTCTAGGAATGAAAAGGGGAGCCTAGGATTAAGTAGGTTCTGATGGAAGAGGAGGGGATACAGATCCGTGGTGACTTACAACTTCAAGCTGTTGTATCGGAGACCAATGGATCTGACCTTTTTTGGATCTTGGCAGGGGGCTCCATTGAGGAAGCCAAAGCATAGGGACGATCCCGAAACTTTTCTGGGACTCATTGTCTTGAAATTCACCTTTGGTCTTTTTTAACTTTTTAAAAAAGGCTTGATCTCCAGCCACTAAATAAGAAGATATCCAAGGCAACAAACTCCACAAAATAAACTTGTTTTTATGGTCAATTAAAGCCCTAGAATTGAAACAGCAGCAAATATCAGTCTACATAAAGGTGGGCTAAACCCAAGCAATAAACATTCCCTGTGCACATCAGAGTTTGGGATCTTATACCCACAGGAAATGCACTTTTTAAACCCAGAAGTTTTTTCTGACATCTTATAAACACTAACAAGTTGATACAAGTCCTTAACCAAAAAGGAATAGTGAGACACTTTTTTTTTTGTTTGTTTAAAGGAAAGGTAAAAAGGATAGAAGGGAGAAACTACCAACAATGGTAGGAAAGATGTCCCGGGGAGTATGAAGGAATACCAGCAATGGTAACTGAAGAAATACTGCAAACTAACTTAACAATAAAAAAGATAAAGATGCTAAAATGAGAAGTTATGTACCTACCATAACGTTCCATGTTAGTTGTCTTCTCTCGCCTCCTTTCTTGCTGGATGGGTTCGGAGCCGAACCTCGGCTCCGACTCGGCCACTTACTAAAGCTATAGAGAGCTAATTTTACCGGCTCGAGGCAACCCTATATCCCATGATGCTAGGCGATAACTACCCAGATCTTGTTTGGTAGCTGAAAACAACCTAGGCAATATAGTCCTCCAACTGGAGAGGAGGAGGAAAAGGATAACCCCAAAAGGATCGCTATCTAAGCTGTAGTTTAGGACAAGCTATTTGGCTGAAAGTGCAAGATCAGGACCCTTCAAAGAAGGGGAAATCTTCTCGGTCTGTCCAGGCTAGGGGGGTGGTGGGCGGGATGAAAGAAAGGCGGCGAGAGAAGACAACTAACATGGAACGTTATGGTAGGTACATAACTTCTCAATGTTAAGTTGTCCATCTCGCCTTCATTCTTGCTGGATGGGACCGCGTCCCTAGCACCTTCATCCTGGGTGGCTCATTGGAACAGACTCTTGAGAACGGTGGAACCAAAATTTGCCCTGTTTCTGGAGGCCATGTCCAATTTGTAATGCGATACAAAGGTATGAGGAGAAGCCCATGTGGCTACCGCACAAATAGTGTCTATTGGTAGTCTGGCTTGAAAAGCTGTTGATGTGGCTAGTGCCCTGGTTGAATGGGCTCTTGGCCTAGAAGGCAATTCTTTACCTCTGAGTTGGTAAATATACGTGATCAAAGATAGACAGGGTTACCTTGAATACTGGAAAGCCTTTCCTATTTTCTGCATAAGATAAAAAGAGTTTATCAGATTTCCTGATTTGTTTTGTTCTGTCCAAATAATACCAGAGCTGATGATGAACATCCAAACAATGCAGTTTTTGCTCCACCCTGTTCGTATAATTAGGGAAGAAAACTGGGAGGTCAATTGATTGATTTAAATTTGTCTGCGAAGCAACCTTGGGTATGAAAGAGGGGTTTGTTCTTAGAGAAACTCTGTCTTTGTGGAAGACTAAGTAAGGAGGACGAATGCAGAGGGCATGAAGTTCAGATACTCTCCTAGCAGATGTAACAGCGACCAGGAAGAGTGTTTTCCAGGAAAGTAATTTCAATGAACAGGAAGCCGCAGGTTCAAAGGGAGGTAGAATCAAGGATGTTAAAACTAGGTTTAGATCCCACTGTGGTGGTGGATCTTTGATCGGAGATTTGAGTAAAAAGACACCTGTGAGGAATGCTTTGCAAAGCTTACGGGACATGATGCTGCAGTCCGACAGACCTATGTGAAAATTTAAAATGGCTGCCAACTGAACTTTTACTGGGGAGGATGAAGATCCTGAATGAAAAATTTCAGCTAGGAAATCCAAGACAGAGTGAATTGGAGCAGTGAACGGATCTATATCTCTAGCCTTTGCCCAGAAGGAAAAACGTTGCCATTTACTAGTGTAGATCCTTCTGGTGGAAGATTTAAGGGAAGCTACTATAATATCCCGGACGGGATTTGAAATCATAGGAAGCCTGGCTAGGGATGGAAGTGGAGCAACCAAGCAGTGAGGTTGAGAGAATGGAGGGATTGCTGCAGCTGCCCCGACTGATGGGCCAAAAGATCTGGCGCTGGATCCAGATGCCAAGGCTGCTCCAAAAGATAACGATGCAGGAACGGGAACCATATCTGTTGAAGCCAATAAGGGGCAATGAGAATCATCTTGGCTCTCAAGGCGGTTGCTTTCTGAATCACCTGTGATATTAACGGAAGGGGTGGAAAAGCGTAAAGAAGTCCCCGAGGCCAATCGTGGACTAGAGCGTCTCTGGGGGGATGGTCTGGAAGGGGGAAGAGAGTTAAGTCGTCGGGGCATTTGTTGTTTTGCAAGGAAGGCCCCACTTCAGAAAAATCTCTTCCGTCACAGACTGTTTGAGAGACCACTCGTGTGGCATGAGGATAGCTCTGCTCAACCTGTCCACTATGATGTTGGACTTCCAGGGAATATGCGTTGCTATCAGAAACAGCTGAGAAGAGATCGCCCATTGCCAAAGTCTGAGTGCTTCTCGACACAGGGGATAGGACTTGGTTCCTCCCTGCTTGTTGATATACCACACTACGGACATATTGTCCGTTCGGATTGCAACAGTCCCCAGGGGAAGAGAGTCTTGGAGGGCTTGCAACGTCAAAAGCACTGCTCTCATCTCCAGGACATTTATGTGCAGGTGGCATTCGAAAGGTTGCCATGTGCCATGGACTGTCCTGCCCTGAAAATGCCCCCCTCACCCGATCAGGGAGGCATCCGATGTGACCGTGGCGACCGGGGAGGGAGGAATAAAGGGTCTGCCTTGATGGACTTGTGGGGAGCACATCCACCAAGACAGATGATTTTTGCAAATTGGAGTTATCATGATCTTGTAGTGCATAGGGAGTTGTTGGAAAGACCATTGGGCGAAAAGCATCCACTGTAGAAGATGCATGTAAAAACGGGCAAGAGGAAGTAGTGTGATGGCGGCCACCATGAGCCCCAATACTTTCAGGACATACCTGGCCTGAATTCTGTCACTCTGAAGCAGAACATGGACATGATTTTGGATATCCAAGACCCTTTGATTTGTTAGCTTTGCTGAAAGCTGCACGGTGTCCAAGTTGGCGCCTATAAAGGTAATAGATTGACAAGGCGACAAGGCAGACTTTTCGAAATTTAGAGAGATTCCTAGCCCTCTGCAAATGTGGATGGTGTAATCTCTGGCCTGAAGAAGTTGATGCCTGGTGGTGGCGGTGAAGAGCCAGTCGTCTAAATATGGAAACACCTGGAATCCTTGACGTCTCAGGTGAGCTGTAACCGCTGCCATACATTTGGTGAACACTCTGGGAGCTGTAGTGAGACCAAAGGGCAGGGCTCTGAATTGGTAGTGACTGGCCCCCAGCCAGAAGTGGAGAAACCTTCTGGAGCACTTGTGAATTTTGATAGTACGCATCCTGAAGGTCCACAGAGCACATCCAATTGTCCTTGCCCAGAAAGGGTAGAATGGACTGTAGCGTGACCATCCGGGAATCTTCTCTTTTTTACAAACTTGTTTAGTTTGCTGAGATCTAATATTGGTCTCCAGTCCCCTGTTTTTTTTGGTACCAAAAAGAACTTTGAGTAGACTCCGGATCCTATTTGGTCTGCTGGGACTGGCTGGATGGCTTTTTGCTAGTAGTTTTGAAATTTCTAGCACTGCTTGTTCCCTTAGACTGGGTGGAACGTCTGGAAGGGTTCCCTTTTGTTGAGTTGGGGTTTGGATAAAGGGAATTTTTTAACCCTCGGATATAACCGACTGTACCCATTTGTCTAAAGTGAGGGAGAGCCAGGCTTTTGGGTACAGCGATAATCTTCCCCCGACTGCCTCCGAAGGTGGACAGCCGGGCAACATCTCAGGGATGTTGGAAGGGTTTGTCAGAGAGAGACTCTGTTACCCTGATTTTGCGGACCCCCTCTGCCTCTTGGGTGGCATCTGTTATTGTTACCCCCTCTGCCTCTGGGGGTAAAGTGACCTCTTGCGTCAGGCGTGACTCCTTGTGATTTGCGGAAACACATTTTTCCACCCTTTTGACCCTTAGGATATGGTCTGGAAGGGGTGGAGAAATGGATTCCTACAGCAGAAAGAGTCTTGCCATCTTGCTCGCATCTGGTCAAGGTGTCTTTCACTTGAGGCCCGAACAACATCGAACCATCAAAGGGGGAGTTAGTGAAGGACGCCTTGAAGGGGTCTGTAAAATTACAAAGCCGCATCCAGGCGTGACGTCTTAAGGCCACACCTGTGCCTGCGGCCCTGCTCGCTCCATCGGCTGCATAGGAAATGAGCCGCATGGAGGAGTTAACAATGGTTAGGGTTCCTAGCTGTGAGTTGATTTTATCTTTGGACCCAGCAGCTGGCGGATCCTGTAAAACTTCACTCAACTCTGAGAACATCTCTCTGAAGGCGGGTGAAGTGACAAGTAATTCAGCGACCGCATGGCAAAGGTCGCTGAAAAAACATCCGCTTGCCATACTTATCCATAGTCATAGAATCCTTGTTAGGAGGATGGATAGGCACTGAAGGATCGGCTAGTTCCTTCTTGGTGGCTGCAGCCACCACCATGGCATCAACCGGGACACCTTTTGATAAAAATGGTCCATCAGCTGGAGCCGTTATAAATTTGGAAGGCCTCCATGGGGTGGGTTCCACTGAATCCAGAGCCGTCCATGCCTTCCGTGCCATCACATCCATAAGGGGGTCGAAAGGCTGAGACACCCAGGAGGTGGAGGGTCGAGAACCAAACAGGTAAACCGACTCGTCCTCGGAAGGATTAAGGGAAGACCAGTTCCCCCTCTTTCAGGATTTCAAGGGATGTCTCAAAAAGAGACATCCTCAGAGGGGGACCTTGGGGATCCTTCAGACTCATCCAAGTCAGTATCGGATGTGATGGACTCAGGGGAGTCCACATGCTTCCTCTTACATGTCCTCTTGCGCGGAGGTTCACCTGATGGATCAGGAGAAGCCTCGGAAGAGGAAGATATTCCCAGTGGGGAAACCTGAGGCATTGGATCTCTGGGTCCAGGAGCAAGAGAGTGGTAAGAGACATCAGCAGGCACCGTAGTGGGAGGAGCTGATGGAGCGGACCGTTAACCATGCACTGGGGCTAGTACGCTCCTCATCACTTCGAAGGCTCCCCTGTCAGGCAGGCCAGAGGGCTCCCGCTCTGAAGAACTAGGAACCCTGGGCCGCACCGACAGGGACGGCTCCGAAGCCGATGTCGAGGCCAAGCTCACCAACGCCGACGCTCCGAGAGGGAGAACTGGGTCGGACAAAGGTCCGATGCCACTCGCCCCCTCGGAGCCGGCGAGAGACCAGGCGCCCGGATCCCTCCAACGAAGGCATCAAGGAGGAGATCGGGGCAGAGGATGATGGAGCCAAAGGGGGAGGTATCGGCTCCGACACCACAACAGTCACGGCTCAGAGGAGCTCCGGCTCCGAACTCTGGGGGAGAGTCGAAGGAGGAATAGTAGGTAGAGTTGAAATAGCTGCTTTCTGATGAGATGGACTATGAAACATTTGGGCCAGTGCCTGGGACTAAGTCTACTGACCACTCTCTCAAGGTCATGGTCGGAAAGCCTGGACGACCGAGACGAACGGCTCCGATGGCTCCGCTCCGAGAGCAAGGGTGACCCCGGAGCCGAATGGATAGACTCCAAAGATGGGGACCTGGACCTTTTCCTGGAGACGGATGGAGCCAAAGGAGCCGAAGATATGTCGGCTCCAGCCAGAGCCGACCATGAGGGTTGAGGTCCAGAGGTATCGGCGCTGAGCGGAGCCGATGCTGGAAACTGTGGCTCAGATATATCGGCTCCAGCCGGAGCCAATATTGCCACAGTTAGTGAGCCACCAGCCGAAGGCTTGGAACTTGGAGCCGACGGCTTGGCTGGCTTCGAAGGCTTCCCCGGCACAGAGTTGGGGAGCCCTCAGGCTTTAATAAGCCCCTTAAGATTAATTTGTTCCTGTGCTCCTGCAGGACTCTTGGGCTGAATGTATGGCACGCTGAACAAGAGTCCTGCAGGTGCAGGGGTCCCAGGCAGTAAACACAAGAAGTGTGACAGTCTGTCAGACATCTTCTGACAGCACGAGTCACACTTCTTGAAGCCTGAGACCTTTGTGTCCTTCGACATAGCTGTCGGAGTGAAAGGGCACAATGTAAAGAAAAAACACACACACACACACACACAACACGTGCCCAATCCACACAAAAACTAAGGAAAAGGAGGGATACAGTGTACAAACATGCCACAGACACAACACAGAATCCCCATCAGGAAGGGAGCAGGCCTAAGGCCTAACCTAGAGGGGAGGAAGAATAATTTGGGATAAGGGAAAAAATTAGCGCTAACAGGGAAAAGTTTGAAATTAACTGTTAAGTTAAGCTAAATGAAGAAGGGGATGGAAAAACTAAGCAGGAAGGTAACTAAATATATATATAATTCCCAACACTTACCAAGAGCCGGTAAAACGCACCTCGCTGGCTAAAGCAGCAAATGAGATCTGGGTAGTTATCACCTAGCATCATGGGATATAGGGTTGCCTCGAGCTGGTAAAATTAGCTCTCGAGCTTTAGTTTGTGGCCGAGTCGGAGCCGAGGTTCGGATCCGAACCCATCCAGCAAGAATGAAGGAGAGATTGACAACTTAACATCAGTAAATTATGGGAGGGAGGAAGCAGAATGAAAATACCAAAAGTTTTAGCAGCTCACAAAAAAAAAAAAAAAAAAACACTGGAAGGAAAGAATCCTGAGACTGTAATCAAAATCGCTCGACAGATAGGAATCCGCATCTAATACCTAATGGTGACAAGCTAGATCTGGGGTACATTAGGTTGGAGGGGCATTATGGCTAAAGGGAGGAGCTCGAGCGCTCTAGATCTGATGATCTGGAGGCAGCGGCCGAGTCAAATCCAAGTCCTGGGTCTGAGCCCAACAGTTAAGGAATGAATGGAAATGACAATCAGATCTAGGGTTTTAACAGGCAGGCATGATCATTCCTAGTGGAGACTTGAGGACTGCCTGTTAAGTCTTATAGCAGGAGGTGGAGTTGCTTTGCTGGAAAATCCTTTACAGAAAGGTGTGGAAGCAGTACACCCAGCACAGTCAACCCAGTCCAGATCATCTGCAGGTAGCCTTACTCATGTGCAAGAATGGAAGGCAAAAAAAAAAAAATCTCAAACCACCCGATGGCTGCCTGACCGATCTCCCTCTTAGCTGACCCTCATCCAAGTGATGAGGAACAGATGAGCCAACTGGACAAGAGAAAAATGAATGATTAGCAGGTAGTGGGAGCAAAAATCAAAAGCAGCCTGGGGTAATATTTCACTTGTCATGTAATGAATACAGATGAGAACAGAAACTAAAGGCCTGAAGTGGCTTGACACAGTGGTGCACTACAAGAAAGGGAAGCTTTCTTAGCTGCTTGGGAAAATTTTACTTGCCAAGCAGTCCTAATGCTTGCATATTCTTACTTACGATTAACTTCTCATTATTAGGTATATGAAGTTATTTTGTAATAACTACCCCCCCCCCACATCAGTTTAAGAGTGAAATACATTTTGTTGACAACTGCAGCAAACAAGGCACAGATAAGTGAAGTACTCAATATTACAGTTAATTTCTGAAGACAGCTGGGTTGCAATCTTACACAATTATGGTCATTTTTTTTCAGCAGTATTACCCCTTTTGCATAAGTCAGTTCAGGTCCCTGACAATGGCGATGACCTGAGTTGGGCTGATGCAGGCCATACTAAGCAAACCTGAATTTGCTGACCAAAAGATATTTAAGAATACAATAGTAAGAGACTTCTGTCAAACAAGTACAGCTCACACATTCAGTAAAGCAAAAGTTCAAGTGCAGTTCCAAAAACAAATACAGCAAGGAAATGGTGGATAGCAGCCCTAAGTGCCTTAATGTTCGCTCAGAGGTGCTGTTATGGCAAGCAGAATCCAACTTCAGTACAGTTAACTGGGGCGATGCTGTAATTATGGGCGAATTTCCAACAGCGGTGGACAGCAAGTGAATCCTATGCAGAACACTTGTCACAATCTGTCGTGCATCTGCAATAACTATCAAACTTGTGCTGTTTCATGTAGATGCAAGTATGTGCATTAGACCATGCCAATAGCTCAAAGACATCCTGGAAGGAAAACCTGAACAAAGAACAGCAGTATTTGTAGGATTTGGTTACAATTACAAAGAAGCAACCCAATCAGCTAGCTACTTTGAAGCATTTACTTGAATAAAGTCAGTCATTTTTTCCCTTTCATAAGTTTACCGCCTGGTCTAAATCTTTCTTCACCCCCCCCCCCCCCCCAGGGAAATATTCTGAATTTCAATGCAAAATCAAAATATGAAATATCTTCCTGGGCTCCAATATGCTGGAATAAAAAATGATAGTGTAATGGAATGTTTCAAGGAAATGGCAGAAACCACTTTGAAGACTGAAAGAAAAGTACAGTTTTGTACCTACCATAAATGTAGATGTCCGATAGGTATGCATCTGCAGTCATAACATATGGGTTGTCCTGCCTCAGGCAGCCCTTCGGTCGTCCGGATTCCAAAGTCTGGGTCTGGCCTCGGCTGATGTCGCACTTTCCCCGACGTCAGAGCGTCTGGGGTATAAAAGCATCAGCAGATGCCATTTTCCTCAGTTTTTCTTGCCCCAGATGCCAGGTGCCCTCTAGGAAGGCTAAATTTGGATAAATGCAATAAAGTTCCAAACATTTGCAAAATTATGTATATACAAACAAATACACCATAATAGATTCCCCCAGCTAGCTAAAAGAGGGGTAAGCACCCTAGGAGTACCACAGAGGGGTAGGAGGGAGGGTAATCCTGACTGCAGATGCATACCTATCGGACATCTACATTTATGGTAGGTACAAAACTGTACTATGTCCTTCAAGGATGCATCTGCAGTCATAACATATGGGTAGAATACCATAGCCAATCTGGGGGAGGAGGTACTAAGAAAAGGATGGTGTAGTTAAGATCCCCTGCAGGATTGCAGTAGCAAAACCTGCCCTGTATCTGGAGTATAAAGGCAGATTGTAATGTTTGGCAAATGTATGCACGGAGCTCCAAGTAGCAGCTTCTAAAATGTCCTTGGTAGCCACCCCTCGTAGGAAGGCTGTAGTGGTTGCCGTGGCCCTTGTGGAATGAGGCCTGATGTTTGCAGGAACTGTCTTTCCATGAAAGGAGTAACAAAAACGAATGCAATTTCCTATCCATTTTGAAATTGTCTGTTTGGAAATTGCTTTTCCTTGCACCCCACTAGCATATGCTACAAATAGTTGGTCAGTTTTTCTGCTACTTTTAGTTCTGTCCAAGTAGTAGCATAGTTGTCTGTGTATATCCAGGGTGTGCAGAAGCTTTTCCCCCTCTATTCTGTGGATTTGGGAAGAACGTAGGCAAGTGAATAGCTTGGTTCAAGGATACTCTAGATACCACCTTTGGCATAAAAGTAGGATTGGTTCTTAGCGAGACTCTGTCCTGATGGAAGATAAGAAATGGCTGTACTGCCATTAATGCTTGTAACTCAGATACTCTTCTTGCTGAAGTTATTGCCAGAAGGAATGCAGTTTTCCAAGACAGAAACTGTAGATCTGCTGATGCTGCTGGTTCAAAAGGAGGAAGTGTTAGTTTCTCCAACACAAAGTTGAGATCCCAAGCAGGTGGAGGAGGTTTTCTTGGAGGTTTAATATTTTTTATCCCTCTCAGAAATTGCCTGAGGAGAGGGTGTGAGAAGATAGGCGGATCCACATTGTATTCTGCTGAAATTGCTGAGGCATGAATCTTAATGGAGGAATAGGACAGGCCATTGTGGAACAATTCTGCTAAGTATTCCAGAATGCGTGTCATGCTTGCCACTGTCACATCTGAGCCTTTTGATGTGTTCCAAATGAGGAATCTTTTCCATTTAGCTGAGTATGTCTTCCTTGTGGAAGGGCGGCGAGCTTCCATGATAATGTCCTTCACCCTCTGTGATAAAACATTCTGATTGGGATTTAAGGAATTTTCCAGGCAGTTAGCTACAATGTTTTCAAGTTGGGATGCATGATCTTGTAATTGTTCTGCGTCAGAAGAAGAGGCCATAGGGGAAGAGGCCATGGTTTTGCCTGTGACATGCTCCTCAATAGTGGATACCAGTGTTGCCTTGGCCAGTCTGGAGCTATCAGAATCACTCTTGGCTGTTCCTCCCTGATCTTCAGTAGAACCTTGTACATTAATGGGAGAGGTGGGAAGGCCTATACTTTTAGAGCCTTCCAGCTGAAAGAGAGAGAATCCACCCTCCAAGCTTGTGGGTGGTATGCCCTTGAGCAGAATGTCTTCAGTTGATGGTTGAGGGGGGAGGCGAACAGATCTATCTCCGGCATTCCCCATGTCCTTGCTATGAGTTGGAAGATGTCTGGGTGCAGCATCCATTCGTGTGCATCCATGGTAGTTCTGCTTAAGCTGTCTGCCAGTGTGTTCTCTTTTCCTGGCACGAACTGGGACTGTAGTTGGATATTGAGTTTCAGGCATAGTTCCCATAGATTCATAGCCAGCCGGCATAGAGGGTAGGAGTGTGTGCCTCCCTGCTTGTTTATGTACCACATGACCGTGGTGTTGTCTGTCCTTATTAACAGATGGCCTTGATGGAGGAAGGGTTTGAAAGCCTCGATTGCATGCATCACTGCCAGCATTTCCTTTTGGTTTATGTGCATGCGTAGCTGCCCTTGAGACCATAGGCCTTGGATACATTTGCCCTCCATGTGTGCTCCCCATCCTCGGTCTGAAGCGTCCGTGGTGATGGTTTGTTTTGTTTTTGGTTTGTTGAAAGGCAACCCCTCTGTTGGACTGGCAGGCCTGAGCCCACCACAGGAATTCCTTTTGAAGGCAAGGAATGATTGGTATCAAAGTTTCTAAACTGTGACTGTGTTGAGACCATACACTCCTTAGGTACCATTGTAATTTTCGCATATGCAGCCTGGCCTATGGTATCAGAAGTATGCAGGATGCCATGTAACCCAGGGCCTGCAGGATTTTCCTTGCAGTAAGCTGAGTTTGTCTTGTCAGAATCATGAAGTAATCCGGAAGTTGTTTTTGTTTTTCTTCTGTGAGAAAGGCCATTTGGGTGGTTGTGTCCAGATCTGCACCCAAAAAGGTTATCCTTTGGGATGGAACAAGTCTTGACTTTTGGATGTTGACTGTGTATCCCAAGACCTGTAGCAGGCGGATGGCATAGGCCAAGTCCTTTATCAAATTTCCCTTGTTGTCCGCTTGTATAAGGCAGTCGTCCAGGTATGGGTAGATTTGAATCCCCTGTAGTCTGCAGTGTGCAATCACTGATGCCAGGCATTTCGTGAATACTCTGGGCGCAGTAGATAAGCCAAAGGGCAATGCTGAGAATTGATAATGCTCTGATCCTGCAAGAAATCCGAGGTGTCTTCTGCAAATTGGTCGAATAGGGACATGCAGGTATGCCTCCTTGAGATCTAGAGTCACCAGCCAAGACTCCTTGCCCAACATGGGAAGAAGTTGCTGTAGGGTCAGCATCTTGAATTTTGGCACAATGAGATGAGCATTGAGTGCGGACAGGTCGAGAATAGGCCTCCATTGATTTTCTTTTCTTGGTACAAGGAATAGTCTGGAGTAAAATCCTTGGCCTTGTTCTGAAAGTGGTACCTTTTCTATAGCTCTCATTTGAAGCAAGTTGTTGATCTGCTTTAAAGCCTCTGCCCTCTGATTTGGTGGTAGGCTTGGCATTCCATTTCTTTTTGGCAAAGTGTGGAAGTGGAACCTGTATCCTTTGTCTATTATTTGCAGTGTCCATGTGTCCCTTGTAATATAAAGCCAGTTTTTTGATAATAAAGCAAGCTTTCCGCCCAAGGGTGCTTCCAGTTGAGCCCTGGTAGGCGGAATCAGAATAAAGTCATTGAGCCTGTCCTGGTGTAGTAGTAGTTGTTGCTGCTGTTGCACTACTCCTCTGGTTGGCAGGCTGCCACTGACAGCCTCTGTAGGAGCCCTTCAATTGGCCTCTGCCTCTGGGGCGTCTGTTCCTGCCTCTTTGGGCTCTGTCAGAGTCTGGAAAGGACCAATTCTTAGTAGGCCAGTTTCTGCTGAATCTCGGAGGTTGTACTTGCAGGAAATCCTTAACTGTCTGCACAGATTTTGCCTTTTCTTCAAACTTTTTTAAGACCTCCTGAGCAGAGGAGCCAAATAAATTTTGTTTCTCCATTGGAGCATCCAGGAGTTTAGCTTTAACATGGTCTGGCAAAGATTGTTCTTTCAGCCAGGCATGCCTACGAATAACTGCCCCAGTCATAGCTGACCTAAATGAAGCCTCCAATGCATCATAGCCACATTTTAAGAAATGATTACTAACCTGCTGAGAGTTGTGTACCAAATCCTGAAGGGATTTACGGTAAAGGGGTTCAGCAGAAGAAATTTTCTTATTCAGTTCATCTAACAAATACTCTTGGTACTGTATCATATGAAATTGACAATATAATGCCCTGGCGGAAAGAGTTGCAGAAGTATATACCTTCTTTCCCCATCTCTCTAAAGCTCTAGACTCTCTTTCAGAGGGTAGTGGATTTTTGGCAGTGGCAGCCGCAACCCCTTTAGGGCCCTGAGCAATAGTTTCTGGGTCTGCAGAATGGGCTTTATACAAATGGAAATGTGAATCCGGGACCCTGTAGTATCCATCAGGTTTGGCAGGGGCCGGGGGGAGAGTATCAGGGGCTGAGCTGACATCAGAGCTGACATCATTGTACACATCATCAATTACAGCCAAAACAGGAGGTATAGCTAAGGGCCTATGTTGAGGCAAATGTAAAAAGGTCCTTAATCTTTTTCTGGAATCAGAGAATTCCTGACCTTGCCATTGAAAATGCTCTCTCATGGAGTGCAAGGTCTCACCAAAAGAAAACTCTTCAGGAGGGGAGGCTGAAGGGATAGATTCTTCAGCATCAGAATCCTCATAGGGCGAATAGGCCCCCTCCTGGTGGTCTGACAAGTCAGATCCATCAGAGGACTCATCAGAAGAGTGTGGGTCAGAGAGGTCAGTCCTGGGCCTTTTGTCAGGCGGTGGGTGAGAGGCCCTTTCAGGATGAGGTTGTGAACCTCTAATCAAAGAAATAAGGTCCTCTGCAAGGCTGAGGATCTGAGCACTAGAGGAAGGTCTCTGGGAGGTAGATTTGGGAGGCAAAGCTTTAGAAAGTTTAGCAGCCTTAGCCCTAGAAAAAGCCTTAATGGACATGGAAGCAGGGGGCCTAGCTGCCCACGTGCAGGAGTAGAAATGTCCAAAGGAATGGTGTCGGACATTTCCTGGGCACAGGTTTCGGTAGGTATCTCGGTAGCAGACTCAGCCGGGGCCTCCTGGGCCGCGGTGGTCGGTTGAATGATTTCGGAAGAAGGAAACTCTGCAGACTGTTTCAGCCAAAACAGAGACACTCGCGGTAGGCCTTAACGTGGTTTCAGCCGAAACCGCGGGCCGCGAGTGTCGGTCCTTGTCCTTCCGTTTTTTCACCAAATGCGAAGTCGGAGTCTCCGAAGGCATTTTATATGCAAAAGTGGCCCCAAAAAATTCCTCTGCAAACTCCGACCGACGTCTAAGAGTTCGTCGGTTGAAGGAAGCACAGGCTGAACAGGCCGATACGTCGTGGTCTGGGCCTAAGCAAGGAAGGCAGTAGGAATGGAAATCCTTATGGGGTATTTGTTTCCCACAAGTTAAACAATTATTTACTTTGTCTGACATCGGCTGAGGCAAGAAAGAGTCCCCAACGGGGTACTTAGCTTTTTCGAAGTCTTCGGTAGCTGAATTCACTGGATCTGACCGACCGGCACTTGCAAACAGCTTCTGCTTCAGGCACCGCGCGGCAAGAAAGACGGAGGAAAATGGCGTTGGCTGATGCTTTTATACCCCAGACGCTCTGACGTCAGGGAAAGTGCGACATCAGCCGAGGCCAGACCCAGACTTTGGAATCCGGCCAACCGAAGGGCTGCCTGAGGCAGGACAACCCATATGTTATGACTGCAGATGCATCCTTGAAGGACATCCTCTGCCATCAAGACTGTCACAGAGGAAGACTAGGACTGCATCCATGTCTGCTGACCTCATCAGATCCAAACACAGTGAAAGTTTTAAATCATGAGAGGAAGTCAAATGACTTCTGCTTAGTCTGTCAGAAACATTCTGGTGTCAAGCGAGAATGGAAATCAAACCAGAAGTAGACAAAGCAGACAGTAACTGGATGCGCCAAAAACAGACTACAAGAAGCATCAGACAAGGAAGGAAGGAAATGCAGAAAAACTATATAGTGGCAGGTACAGAGATCTCCTGTAACAACCTCATAGGTAGGCACTAGGCTATCTGCCTGAGGGCATTAATAAGCCTAGCCAGAGTCTGTCAGCTTTCACCGCCAAATTGATTAAATTAACTGATCCTCTATCAAGCAGAGCCAATGAAGTGATCCCAGGGGTGTATTTTCTGTTACCCATCCACATGTCAAGGTTTCTCTTGAAGAGTGTTAGTAAGGGACTCTCTGCCTGATGTAATTTGGAATTTTGTTCCAAAGCATGGTGAGTCTCTATGACAGGAATCTATCCCTCCAGCATGTTCTATTTATTGTTGTGGCGAGGTTTAGCTCACTAGAGCACGTGGCTCGCAGTGACTTGGATTTCTTTAGGTGGAGCATGTCCACCAGTTCTGAGTTGGACATGGCTTTGTAAGTCAGGCAGAGATCACCTCTGAGTAAGCGATATGCCACGGAGTACAGCCTGAGTTTTTTTCAGTTGGGATGCATAGGACATAAGTTTGAAGCCAGTAATCCTCTTGGTGAGGTACTTTTGTTGTCTTTCCAGCTGTTGGAAGTGTCTTGTGAGGTACATCAAAAATGGGGCACTGTACTCTATGATGGGTCTAATGAATGACGAGTAGAGGGGCACTATGGGCCACATAGGATTTCCTAACTACTTTGGCAATATGATTGTCAAAGGAGAGATTACTATCTACCTGGGTCCCCAAATCTCTTATTACCTCTTCAGTATTAAGGGGGCTGCCATCTATGTGGTAAATTCGTGGGCGTTTTGTTTTTCCCAAACGGGATGACTATGCATTTTTTGGCATTTAGCTTGAGGCTATGACTTTGACACCAGGTGTCCATCTCAGTAAGGCCCTTTTGGAGGATGTCCGTGTCAGCAGGAGAGTCAATTATGGCTCTCAGTTTGCAGTCATCGGCGAACTTGGTTAGCTATAGTCCCTCCCGTGTTTGCCTGTACTACTGAGAAGTATATGCTGAACAGTAGGGGTCCCAGGACCAAGCCTTGCAGGACACCATTTGTGACTGGTTTAGAGTCGGACCTGGAGCCAGCTATTCTTACCGTGTGAGTTCCGTCTGTAAGCCAGCTGGCAACCCATTTCGTGATGTAGGGGTTTATGTTCAAGCTGGTGAGTTTTTCTGTAATACCAGAGTGGGGAATGGTGTCGAAAGCCTTGCCGAGGTCAAGGTAGGCTGTGTGAATCACCTTTCCCTCATCTATGGCCTTGGTGACTGTCTCGAAAAAGTCAACCAAGTTTAGTAGGCATGATCGGCCCTTAAAGCCGAACTGGGTCGGGTCAAGTTCCAATGTCTTTGTTAATGAGTTCCATGATGATGCGCTCCATAGCCTTGCAGACCAGGCTAGTCAGGCTTATGAGGCAATAGTTACCAGGGTCAGTTGTGGCCCCTCCTCTGTGGAGAGGAATAACCATTGCTGTGTGCCATTCTATGGGCTTGTAGCCTGTTTAACAGTGTGTTTCGGTGGGGGTTTAGTTCGTTCTCTAGTTCGTGTAAGACGCAGCCTGGGACACCATCTGGTCCCATTGATGCTGTGTTTTTGGCTTTTGAAAGGGCTGTTTTCACCTGTGCGTCTGTGATTTTTGGGAGACTACACTTTTCCAGTATTGTTGTGGGCCTTTTTGGAGGTGGGGGGGGTAAAGTGGCAAGATGTTGGCAATATTAGTAGGTTCAGTATATCTTGTGCTATTTTGCACTAGTTCAGTGCATATCTGCGAGTTGCCACTTAGATTCTTAACATAGCTAAAGAAGGCTTTGTGGTTATCTTTTGAATCCTTGGCTATTTTTCTTTCGAAGTTAGTCTTGGATGATTTCATGAGGGACGTTTTTTACTGATACTGATCAGGGATTCTTTCCTTCTTTGGATTTGCTTTTTTTCTCAACTAGTTTCCTCCTTCTATTGTATAGCCTGTTTATTGCAGGGGTCCACCAAACTGGTTTCCTTCTCTTAGAGGAGTGAGTCTTGGTTTTCCTAGGGATGGCACGATCCATGCATCCTTGTAGGTGCTCAGAGTGCATTTGTAAAGGTTTCTGCATCTTGGGCAGCGTTATCCTTTAGCGTGGGGGCTGTGAAACTTACCACCTCTGTCTTAAGTAAGGTGAAGTTTGCTTTAGAAAAGTTTTTTACTGTGGTTTCCTTAGCTGGGGGTGGTGGTGGGGTGTGGACATCCAGAGTGATTAGTTTATGGTCTGATCTCACCAGTGATGGGTTGAATTCCAGTGTGGAACACCTGTCGCCCATGTTGGTGATGACCAGGTCCAATACGTTTTCATCTCTGGTAGGGGAGTTCACCAGCTGATCCAGGGCGTTTGAGTGGATGAATTCCAGGAAGGGTTGGGCCTGGGAATTTGTACGCTAGTAGTTTTCCCAGTGAATGGTAGGGTAACTGAAATCGCCCAATATCAGAGTGTTCGGTAGGACCTTCCAGTGTCTCCAGAAAGGTGGAGTGGTGGTCCTGGGTCATGGAGGGTGATCTGTAGCAGGCCACAACTTGCACTGCAGATTTGCCCGATGTTAGTTGCACATGGATGATCTCGGAGATATCATGCTGTGCCACTAACCTGGAGGTGTAGGTATCCTTGATGAATATGGATATACCCCCTCCTTTTGTGTTTCGGTCCGTGTTCTGTGGCCGAAACATGTGGTACGAGTTGTAGCCTGGTAGAGCTCGGGTGCTCTCTGGAGCCTTGAGCCAGGTTTCAGTTACTGCACAGATGTTAACGTTCTCCATACTGAGGTGTGCTTCAAACAAGTGCATTTTGAGATTGCTGTTGAGGATTTGACACAAATAGTTGAGAGTTGAAACCAAAGGATGAACGGTTAATAATGGCAGCCTAGGATAGTGAGCTACATGCACATTGGTTATTGGTTTACAAAGTCCATCGAACAAGGGGGAGAAACAGACAAACGCAGGTCCCGTAAAAACGAACTGGAAACAGTTGCACACCTTGTTGTTGGGTGCCATATACTCATGGCAGAGGCCCTGTACACTGCAAGGCATAATGAGGCAAGACTGTTGCACTGAAGATTGTGCAAATACTACAATATAGAAGTATCTGAGAAGCACTGGAAAAATGAACCACAAAACATTATAGAGAATGAACTGTACATTACATGGGATCACCCATTACCAACAGTTCAAAAATCAGAGAGAAAAAAACAGATATGAAAAAGAAAAGTAGCACTGATCATTGAAATTGCTACATCTAACACGATGAGTGTCTCGTGTACAGAGAAACAAAGTCATAAAATTATCAGGATCTGCAGGCAGAAATTAAACCAATGTGAAAGAAAGATACCCAGACAGTTCCAATAGTAACAAGAGCAATAGGTCTGAAAAAAAATAATAATAATAAAAAAATAAATAAAAAAATCGAATCTACAATCTTATTTACATATGCTACCAATATATGTAGCAATCAACTGCTGGAGTCATTAACTTTGAACACACTCGCGCATGCACACAAAATATTAGAACAGAAAAATCCAAAGGATATGGAGAGAAAAACAGAATCAGAAGAGCATTCCAATTTATTGACTTTACATAACTTACTATGGAAATCAAGAAAGATGTCAGCAGGATCACCATCAGCAAATTCATGAACAGAAACATTACTACATTACTGTCTGGAAGGATCCTAATATTTTCTTTAATACAATTTATTGATTTTAAATAACTTACAATATGGAAATCATGAACGATGTCAGCAGGATCACCATCAGCAAATTCAGGAACAGGAACATTGATAAGTTCTACATCACTGTCTGGAAGGATCCTAATATTTTCTTTAAGAGTGCGATAACGAGGCATATAATCTTCTTCACGGTAGTCGACACCACAGAAAAAAACCTCTCCTTCCTAAACAAAAACATGTCACATGTTTTAATCCAACAAGCAGTTATAAAAAAATCTGCTCCTCAAGACAGGAGTACTGAGCATCTTAAGTGCAGGAAAGTCCACATCACTTTACAATGTCCTGCTAAAGAAAAGCTTGTAATTCTTTTTTTAATTTTTTTTTTATTCTGTACTACAACCAAATCACACTTTACAAATGCTTAAACTATTGTGTACACACAGACAGTGATAAGCACATTCTGCAGTGAAGCACAAGCAGTTCTTATACTGGCCCCAAAGTACTATGGATCAGGGTATCATTTCTGCTTCAAACTTTCCTTTGCTGAGAGCTCAGTGTAAGATTCTACAGTGCCAGCATCAGCTGGAATATTATCCAAACAAAAGCACCGTTACCAGTTTCACTTCTATAAATAAATCTATTAAACTCCAGTGTATTCATTGCTCACTGTAAAGCATACCATAACTGGGCACAACTTAATAAAACAGGCTTTGCAGAATTTATTTACAGTTCTTTGTCAACTGAGTATTCTCCTAGGCAAAAACCCATTTATGAGGGGAGCTCAACACAATACTCTTTACAGTAACCAAAATGGATGGTACATGACAGCAAGAATATGGGGGCAAAAATAAACACCTTTACTAAATCTCTTAAGACATAGGCACACAGCTTATTAGAAAAGAAAACACATTAACATTTTCAATGCATTATAAATTAACGTTTTTCTGTCAGCCACTCCAACATTACATTGCTCAGTTCTTGCCTTCTCTTAAACCTTGCTCCTCCTCCAAATTACTCTGTGTATTGTTCCTACAAATCCATTCATTTCTATGTAATTTACTTTATTCCCTTTCTAAAGATCCCAATATTCAATACTTCAATTACAGCTATTTTCTAGCAATTGCTTTTTTTGGCAGTCAATAGCATTAAACTTGAGCCTGTCTTCTTGGCAATTCAGATCCTGTGTTCCAGCTCAAAAGAATAATTTCCTTAGACAGCCATTTGCTCCACCAATATTTTGACAACGGTATAGTGTAGGAAGGCTTTACCTGGTAACTCATTACACTTCAAAAAAAACATGTTCCCAGTTACCTTTCTCCCCCATCACACCAAAAGCATTTGCTATCAACCAGCAGAAAGTACAGTTTTGTACCTACCATAAATGTAGATGTCTGATAGGTATGCATCTGCAGTCATAACATATGGGTTGTCCTGCCTCAGGCAGCCCTTCGGTCGGCCGGATTCCAAAGTCTGGGTCTGGCCTCGGCTGATGTCGCACTTTCCCCGACGTCAGAGCGTCTGGGGTATAAAAGCATCAGCCGACACCATCTTCCTCAGTTTTTCTTGCCCCAGATGCCAGGTGCCCTCTATGAAGGCTAAATTTGGAGAAAATGACAAAAAATTGCAGACATAATGCAAAAATATATAGACATATATATATATATATATATATATATATACACAAACAAATACACCATAACAGATTCCCCCAGCTAGCTAATGAAGGGGTAAGCACCCTAGGAAAACCACAGAGGGGAAGGTGGGAGGGTAATCCTGACTGCAGATGCATACCTATCGGACATCTACATTTATGGTAGGTACAAAACTGTACTATGTCCTTCAAGGATGCATCTGTAGTCATAACATATGGGTAGAATACCATAGCCAATCTGGGGGAGGAGGTACTTGAGAAAATGAAGGTGTAGTTAAGAGACCCTGCAGGACTGCAATAGCAAAACCTGCTCTGGATCTGTAGTATAAGGGTAAATTGTAATGCTTGGCAAAAGTATGCACGGAGCTCCATGTAGCAGCTTCTAAAATGTCCTTGGTAGCCACCCCTCTTAGGAAGGCTGTAGTGGTGGCTGTGGCTCTCGTGGAATGAGGCCTAATATTCACAGGAACAGTCTTTCCATGAAAGGAGTAGCAAAAACGAATGCAATTTCCTATCCATTTTGAGATTGTCTGTTTGGAAATTGCTTTTCCTTGCGTCCCAGCCGCATATGCTACAAACAGCTGGTCAGTCTTTCTGTAACTTTTAGTTCTGTCCAAATAGTAGCGTAATTGTCTATGGATATCCAGAGTGTGTAGAAGTTTCTCCCCTTTATTTTGTGGATTTGGGAAGAAAGTAGGCAAATGAATTGCTTGGTTCAAGGATACTCTAGATACCACCTTTGGCATAAAGGTTGGGTTGGTTCTTAATGAAACTCTGTCCTGATGAAAAATAAGAAATGGCTGCACTGCCAAAGCTTGTAACTCAGATACTCTTCTTGCTGAAGTTATGGCCAGAAGGAATGCCGTTTTCCAGGATAGATACTGTGGATCGGCCGTTGCTGCTGGTTCAAATGGAGGGAGTGTTAGTTTTTCCAGCACAAAGTTAAGGTCCCAAGTAGGTAAAGGTGGTCTCCTTGGAGGATTGATGTTCTTGATCCCTCTGAGAAATTGTCTTAAGAGAGGATGCGAAAAGACAGGAGGATTTACATTGTATTCTGCTGAAATTGCTGAGGCATGTATTTTAATGGAAGAATAAGACAGGCCATTGTGGAACAATTCTGCTAAGTATTCCAGTATATGTGACATGCTCATCACTGTCACATCAAGGCCTTTTGTTGTGTTCCAACTGAGAAATCTTTTCCATTTTGCTGAGTATGCCTTCCTTGTGGAAGGGCGGCGAGCTTCCATAATAATGTCCTTTACCCTCTGGGATAAGCTGTCCTTGGAAGGAGTCATGGTATTCTCCAGGCAGTTAGCTGCAAGGTCTTTAGGTTGGGATGCAGGATCTTGTAACTGTTATGCATCAGAAGAAGAGGCCATAATGGGAGAGGCCACGGTTTCTTCTGTGATAAGCTCTTCAACAGTGGGTACCAATGCTGCCTTGGCCAGTCTGGAGCTATCAGAATCACTTTTGGCTGTTCTGCCCTGATCTTCAGTAAAACCTTGGACATTAATGGGATTGGTGGGAAAGCATAGACTTTTTGGGCTTTCCAGCTGAATGAAAGAGAGTCCACCTTCCATGCTTGTGGATGGTATGTCCTTGTGCAAAAAATTTTCAGTTGATGGTTGTGGGGTGAGGCGAATAGATCCATCTCGGGCCTTCCCCATGTCTGTGTTATGAGTAAAAAGATGTCTGGGTGCAGCTTCCATTCGTGTGCATCCATGGTAGTTCTGCTTAAGCTGTCTGCCAGAGTATTGTCTTTCCCTGGCATGAACTGGGCCTGTAGTTGTATATTGAGTTTCAAACAAAGATCCCATAGATTCATGGCCAGTCTGCATAGAGGGTAGGAATGCGTGCCTCCTTGCTTGTTTATGTACCACATGACTGCGGTGTTGTCTGTCCTTATTAGCAGGTGGCCTTGTTGAAGGAAAGGTTTGAAGGCCTCGATTGCATGTATCACTGCCAGCATTTCCTTTTGGTTTATGTGCATTCGCAGCTGGCCTTGAGACCATAGCCCTTGGATACATTTGTCCTCCATGTGTGCTCCCCAACCTCGCTCTGAAGCGTCCATGGTGATGGTTTGATTTGCTTTTGGTTTGAAGAAGGGCAACCCTCTGTTTGTCTGGCAGGCTTGAGCCCACCACAGGAATTCCTTCTGAAGGCAAGGTATGATTGGAATCAGAGTTTCTAAGCTGTGACTGTGCTGAGTCCATACACTCCTTAGGTACCATTGCAATCTTCTCATATGTAGCCTGGCTTGTGGGATCAGTATTATGCAGGATGCCATAAAACCCAGGGCCTGCAAGATTTTCCTTGCAGTTAGCGGAGTTTGTCTTGTCAGATTCTTGAAGTAATCTGGAAGTTGTTTCTGTTTTTCTTCTGTGAGAAATGCCATTTGGGTGGTTGTATCCAGATCTGCACCCAAAAAGGTTATCCTTTGGGATGGCACAAGTCTTGATTTTTGGATGCTGACTGTGTATCCCAAGGCCTGTAGTAGCTGGATGGCATAGTCCAAGTCCTTTAACAATTTTGTCTTGCTGTCCGCTTGTATCAGGCAGTCGTCCAGATATGGGTAGATTTGAATCCCCTGAAGTCTGCAGTGTGCAATTACTGATGCCAGGCATTTCGTGAACACTCTGGGCGCAGCAGATAAGCCAAAGGGCAATGCTGAGAATTGATAATGCTCTGATCCCGCAAGAAATCTGAGGTGTCTTCTGCAACTTTGTCGAATGGGGACATGCAGGTATGCCTCCTTGAGATCTAGAGTCACCAGCCAAGACTCCTTGCCCAGCATGGGAAGAAGCTGCTGTAGGGTCAGCATCTTGAATTTCGGCACAATGAGGTAAGTGTTCAGTGCGGACGGATCGAGAATAGGCCTCCATTGATTTTCTTTTCTTGGAACAAGGAATAGCCTTGAATAAAAACCTTGGCCTTGTTCTGAGCGAGAAACCTTCTCTATGGCTTTCATTTGTAGTAATTTGGTGATTTGCTTCAAAGCCTCGGCCTTCTGATTTGTTGGCAGGTCTGGCATACCTTGTCTTTTTGGCAATGTGTGGAAATGGAACCTGTATCCTTTGTCTATTATTTGTAGCGTCCATGAGTCCCTTGAAATGTAATGCCAATTTTCTGAAAATAAAGAAAGCTTTCCGCCCAATGGTGCTTCTAATTGAGCCCTGGTCGGCGGAGTCAAAATTAAGTCATTGTGATTGTCCTTGTGTAGCAGTTGTTGCTGCTGTACCTGCACCACCTCTCTGGTTGAGTGGCTGCCACTGACTGCCTCTGTAGTGGCCTCTAGCTTGCCCCCTACCTCTGGTACGCCTGTTCCTTCCTCTCTGTGATGTGTCCGAGTCTGGAAAGGACCAATTCTTAGTAGGCCAATTTCTGCTGAATCTCGGTGGTTGTACCTGCAGAAAGTCCTTGACTGTTTGCACAGATTTTGCCTTTTTAAGACCTCCTGGGCCGTGGAACCAAATAATTTGTTTTTCCATTGGAGCATCCAGGAGCTTAGCTTTAACATGGTCCGGTAGAGATTGTTCCTTCAACCAGGCATGCCTTCGTATAACTGCCCCGGTCATTGCTGACCTACATGAAGCTTCCAGTGCATCATAGCCGCATTGCAGAAAATGGTTGCTAACCTGCTGTGAGTTATGTACCAGATCCTGAAGAGATTTCTGGTCAAGGGGCTCAGAGGAGGAAAGTTTCTTATACAATTCATCTAACAAATACTCTTGGTACTGAATCATATGGAATTGACAATTTAATGCCCTCATAGAAAGAGTTGCAGAAGTATAAACTTTCTTTCCCCATCGCTCTAAAGCTCTAGATTCCCTTTCAGAAGGTAAAGGATTTTTAGCAGTGGCAGCTGCAACCCCTTTAGGGCCCTGTGAAATGGTTTCTGGGTCTGCAGTGTGGGCCTTGTACAGGTGAAAATGAGAATCCGGAACCCTGTAGTACCTATCAGGTTTGGCAGGAGCCGGAGGGAGAGAATCAGGGGCTGTACTAGCATCAGAGTACACATCATCAATAACATTCAAAACAGGAGGTATAGCCAAAGGCCTATGCTGAGGCAAATGTAAAAAGGTCCTTAATCTTTTTCTGGAATCAGAAAATTCCTGGCCCTGCCATTGGAAATGCTCTCATAGAATGCAGTGTCTCACCAAAAGAAAACTCTTCAGGAGGGGAGGCCGAAGGAATTGATTCTTCAGCATCAGAATCCTCGTAGGCCGAATAAGCCTTCTGTTGGTGCTCTGACAACACAGATTCATCCGTAGACTCATCTGAAGAGTGGGGGTCAGAGGGCTCAACCCTGGGCCTTTTGTCTGGAGGTGGAAGAGAGCCCCTGTCCGGGTGAGGTTGAGAACCTCTAATTAAGGAGATAAGGTCCTCTTGCTAGGCTGAGAATTTGAGTGCTGGTGGAAGGCCTCAGAGGTAGACTTGGGAGACAAAGCTTTGGCAAGTTTGGCAGCTTTAGCCCTAGAGAAGGCCTTAATGGACATGGATGCAGGGGGTCTGGTTGCACCACGTGCAGGGGTGGACTTGTCTAAAGGAATGGTGTCGGACATATCCTGGACACCTGTTTTCGTAGGCAGTTCGATAACCGACTCGGCCGGAGCCTCCGAGGCCGAGGTAGTCGGTTGTAAGGATTCGGTAACAGGAAGCACCGAGGACTCTGTTTCCGCCAAAACAGGGACACTCGCGGTAGGCCAGACTGAGGTTTCAGCCGAAACCGCGGGCCGCGAGGGTCGGTCCTTGTCCTTCCGTTTTTTAACTACATGTGAAGTCGGAGTATCCGACGGCATTATATACGCAAAGTTAGCCCCAAAGTATTCCTCTGCAAACTCTGACCGACGCCCAAGCGTTCGTCGGTTGAAGGAAGCACAGGCAGAGCAGGCTGAGACGTCGTGGTCTGGGCCTAAGCAAGGGAGACAGTAAGAGTGGAAATCCTTATGAGGTATTTGTTTCCCACAAGTTAAACAATTATTTACTTTATCTGACATCGGCTGAGGCAAGAAAGAGTCCCCAACGGGGTACTTAGCTTTTTCGAAGTCTTCGGTAGCTGAATCAAAGGAGCTGGCCAACCGGCACTTGCAAACTGCTTCTGCTTCGGGCACCGTGCGGCAAGAAAGACTGAGGAAGATGGCGTCAGCTGATGCTTTTATACCCCAGACGCTCTGACGTCGGGGAAAGTGCGACATCAGCCGAGGCCAGACCCAGACTTTGGAATCCGGCCGACCGAAGGGCTGCCTGAGGCAGGACAACCCATATGTTATGACTGCAGATGCATCCTTGAAGGACATCCAGTCTTTGAAGTCTGCTATAATGCTGGTATAAAAATACCTATGCTAACACTTCCAAGCAAACATTTTGCACCTTCTGGATTGTTAAATATTTGTGAGCCATATATATTAAACTGTTCCTTTGAACTTGCTTTTCCATAGGTTTGTACTAGGCTATCTGCCCTAAGGCATTTATAAGCCTAGCCAGAGTGTATGTGGCTTACACCACCCCTTAGGATGAGAATTCTGTTCCAGAGTGTAGGGAGCCTCTGAGTTATGAATCTGTCCCTCCAGCACATCCTATTTATTTCTGTGTTGAGGTTTAAGTCACTTGTTCTCGTGGCTCTGATGGATTTGGATTTTCTGAGGTGGAGCATGTCCATTAATTCAGGATTGGACATGGCCTTGTACGTCAGGCACAGATCACCTCTGAGTAGGCGGTATGCGGCTGAATAGAGCTGGAGTTTTTTCAGTCGGGCAGCATATGACATATGTTTAAGACCCTTTATCCTCTTGGTGAGAAACTTTTGGGGTCTTTCAAACTGCTGCAGGTGTCGGGTGAGATACATCCCAAATGGGGCATTGTACTCAATCATTGGCCTGATAAGAGAAGAGCACAGGGGCACAATGACCTCTCGATCTAGATGTGAAACCCTTCATGATAAGGTGGGCAATATAGAAGGTCTTCCTAACCACTTTGGCAATGTGAGTGTCAAATGAGAGGTTACTGTCAACCTGGATCCCTAGGTCCCTGATTACCTCTTCCTTACTTAATGGATTACTGCCTATGTGGTAATTTGTCGGTACCTTGTTTTTCCCAAAGGGTATGACTATACATTTTTTGGCGTTCAGCTTAAGGCCATGGCTCTGGCACCAATTATCCATTTCTATGAGGCCTCTCTGAAGGATGTTTGTGTCCGCTGGAGTATCAATTATGGTGCCCAGTTTGCAGATGACTGCAAACTGGGTGCCAGTTTGCAGTCAGTTTGCAGTCATCTGCAAACTTTGTCAGCCACAATCCTCCTATGTTTGCCTGTACTTCGGAAAAATAAATGCCGAACAAGAGGGGTCCCAGGACTGAGCCCTGTGGGACACCGCTTGTGACTGGCTTAGAGTCTGACATAGCTCCAGCAACTCTGACCCTGTGGGTTCTGTCCTTGAGCCAGTTTGCAACCCATCTTGTGACATATGGGTTTACATTTAAGCTGGTGAGTGTGTCTATGATGCCCGAGTGGGGTATTGTGTCAAAGGCTTTTGCAAGGTCAAGGTAGGCTGTGTGAACTGCCTTACCCTCATCAATGGCCTTAGTGACTGTTTCAAAAAAGTCGACCAAGTTCAAAAGGCAGGATCTGCCCTTGACAAAGCCAAATTGGGTAGGATCCAATGTCTGTAGGTCCCCAATGTCTTTGTTTATGAGTTCCATAATGATCCTCTCCATAGCTTTGCAGACCAGGCTCATCAAGCTTATGGGGCGGTAATTTCCAGGGTCCGTAGAAGCACCACCTTTGTGAAGTGGGACCACTGTTGCCGTACGCCACTCTTTGGGTAAGTATCCTGTAGTAAGGCTAAGATTAAACAGCAGCCTTATGTGTGGGTTTAGTTCCTCTTGGAGTTCATGTAGTACACAGCCCGGGACACCATCCGGTCCCCATTGATGCTGTGTTTTTAGCTTTAGAGAGGGCGGCTCTCACCTGGGCATCTGAGATGTTAGGAAGGCTACACTCTGCTGGGATAGTTATTTCACCTTTTAGGGGGGAGGGGGAGGAGAAATTTGCACTGAACCTGTCTGCCAGAATGTTGGCAATGTCAGTGGGTTCAGTGTATTTTGTGTAATTTTGGACTAACTCTGAGCATATCTGGGAGTTTCCACCCAGGTTTCTAACATAGCTAAAGAAGGTCTTGTGATTGTCTTTTGTGTCTCTTGCGATTTTTCTCTCAAAGTTGGCCTTGGATGATTTTATGAGTGATCGTAGTTTTTTTGCTAGTATTGATCAGAGACGCCTTCCCTTTTAGGGATTTTGCTCTGTCATGCAGTAGCTTCCTCCTCCTGTTGTAAAGTTTGTTTATGGCTGGGGTCCACCAGACCGGGCGCCTGCCTTTGGGGGAATGGGTCTTGGTTTTATTTGGGATTGCATGATCCATGCATTCTTGAAGGTGCCCATAGAAGGCATTTGCAAAGGATTCAGCAGTGTGGGTTGTGGTTTCCACTGGCCCAGGGGCCTTGAAGGATACCACTTCAGTCTTAAGAAGTGTGAAGTTTGCTTTTGAGAAGTTCTTCACTGTGGTCTTTTGTGCAGGGGGTGGGGGCGGGATGTGGATTTCCAGTGAGATTAATTTATGGTCTGATCCTACCAAAGAGGGATATACTTCTGGTGTGGAGCATTTTGTCCCCATGTTTGATGATGATCAGGTCTAGTATATTGTCTCCTCTTGTGGGAATGGTGACTAGTTGTTCCATTGCATTTGAGTTTATGAATTCTAGGAACCTTTGGGCTAGGATGTTGGGGCTTGAGTAATGTTCCCAGTCTATGTTTGGGTAGTTGAAGTCTCCCAAAATGATGGTATTTGGAGAGACATTCATACTCTCCAGTGTCTTCAGGAAGGCTGTGTGGGGCTCCTGAGTTTGAGAGGGTGGTCTGTAGCATGCTACAAACTGTAAGGCAGTTTTGCCTATGGTTAGTTGCACCTGGATAGTCTCCGATGCTTCGTGCATTGCCACTAACCTGGAGGTGTGGGGGTATCTTTGATGAAAATGGATACTCCCCCTCCTTTTGTGGTTCGGTCCAAGTTTTGGGGCCGGAAAGCATGATATGAGGTAAAACCTGATAGTGCTGGGGGTGCTCTCAGGAGCCTTAAATCAGGTTTCAGTCACTGCACAGACATCTATGTTCTCCATACTGAGGAGGGCTTCGAGGGCGTGCATCTTGAGGTTTAGACTTCTGGCATTGAGCAGCATTACCCTTAGTTTTTTTCCACTTGTGTTTTCTAGGGAGGTAGGTTTGTCATTTGAGCCTTGCCTAAAAAAGGCACTATGGGGGTGGCAAGAGCCTTGGCCAATATCCGGAAGCCCAGGGGTGACAGGTGCAAGCCATCCCTTGCGAAGCAGCATGGCTCGTCAAGCATGTCATCCCAAGCAGACAGACATTGGATCCCCTTAGAATGACACCAGTAATTAAGCCAATTGTTAAAACTGATCTTTTTGTCTTTTTACTGTGGCATCATTCTTGGTGAGGGTAAGATGCTGCTCAGGGTCAGGGTCATACCGGCCTGGGCTACATAATCAGAGAGCTCCTCTATGTCTCTTTTCATGTAGTCCAGGGAGGTACGTCTCAGGTCGTTCACACCGGCATGTACAATGACGGAGTCATATTTGTACTTGCTGTGGAGTGACCCGAGTTGCTTGTGTTATGTGGCAGATTCTAGCTCCCAACAGGCAGCTTACTTCCTAACCACCTCTAATTCTTACAGCTATCACATAAGCCTTATTGATTATTCCTTCAAAAGCAGCTTCTGTTCTACACCAGACCAAACACAAGCAGAACTGGTTTAACTTAATACTCCCCTATCCCTTTTTCTTTGCCTATACTCCATCAACCACCCTGGTAGGGAAGACCATCTCTAAACTTCAGTCCAAACTAACTTGGCCTCATCCCACTCTATTACCTTTCCTACTCTAGTTATTTGCTCTCAAAACCTTGCTTCCCTTGTCAGTTTTCTTCAATACATTCCACCGACTCTTACTAATTTTCTGTACCCTTACATGTAGTCATCCCTATTGGTAAAAATTTCCTTTTTCATTCCCGTGCTCGAATACTTTCAGCAACTTCATGACTATATTCTATATGGTTGTTCTCCTTAATGACCTGCAAATTCTAGTCTTTACTTATTTCTTTAATTTCCCCACTTCATCATCCTGCCATTTTGATTTATAACCTTCTGCTTGTGTTATATGT